>NW_025976758.1:0-7279 GCF_021869965.1 Rhincodon typus | reverse complement strand
TACCCCCTCCCCTCACCCTATCTTCTGCATATAAACCGACACTTTCCCAGCTACCATCAGTTCTGAGGAAGGGTTACTCAACCCGAAACATTAACTCTGATTTCTCTCCATAGATGCTTCCAGACCTGCTGAGTTTTTCCAGCAACTTCAAGGCTGAATTAAATGGATTCTTGATTAACAAAGAAATCAAGGATTATAATGCAAGGACAGGAACGTGGAGTTGAGGCTCATATCAGATCAGCCATGATTTTATCCAACTGAAGAACAGACCATACACATTATTCCTACTTCAATAAATGGAAAACTAAAGAAATTAATGATCAAACTCAATAATTTGTATCAAAGTGACACAAGAAATAACAGCCAAAAGAGTGTTAGGAGAAGCAGATAAAAGCAAAAAAAACTTGCAGATGCTGTAAATCTGAAAAAAAAGCAGTAGGTGCTGCAGAAACTCTGCAGATCTGGCAGCATCTATGGATAGAGAAAGAGTTAACATTTTACACTTAATGACGCCTCCTCACCAACTTCATAGATATGGACTTATAAGTATTTGATAAAGCATTGCATGAAAGAATTCTTTTCAAACCTGATATGAACTACAAATTGATAGGATAAGAACCAAGAGCAGGTCAGAGCCAGCGAGTCACTCCCCTCCTGACTCCCCTCCTAACACCCCAACACCTGTCCAACACATCCAAGACACAAGTCAGGAGTGTGATGGAACACTCCCCACTTGCCTGGATGAATGCAGCTTCAACAACACTCAAGAAACTTGACACCATCCAGGACAAAGCAGCCTGCTTGATTGGCACTGCATCCACAAACATTCAATCCCGCCACCACCAACACTCAGTAGCAGCTGTGTGTACTATCTACAACATGCACTGCAAAAATTTGACAAAGATCCTGAGACAGCACCTTCCAAACCCACGACCTCTTTCATCTAGAAGGACAAGCGCAGCAGATACATTGGAACACCACCACCTGCAAGTTGCCCTCAAGTCACTCACCATCATGACTTGGAAATATATCACTGTTTCTTCATTGTCGCTGTGTCAGAATCCTGGAATTCCCTCCCTAAGGGCATTGTGGGTCAACCCACAGCAGGCAGACTACAGGGGCTCAAGAATGCAGCTCACCACCACCTTCTCAAGGGGCAACTAGGGTCAGGCAATAAATGTTGGCCCAGCCAGAAATGCCCACGTCTCATGAGTGAATTAAAAAGACAAAATATACTTCAGGGACTTTGCTATATTCTGCACAAAACTTAAAAAGCCTTTAATGAAATACTGCCTGAAAGGATTCATTCCAAACCTAGTATGAATCACAAATTGAAC
Source organism: Rhincodon typus (assembly GCF_021869965.1). NCBI lineage: Eukaryota > Metazoa > Chordata > Chondrichthyes > Orectolobiformes > Rhincodontidae > Rhincodon > Rhincodon typus. Next base: position 5,942 of record NW_025976758.1, on the reverse strand, counting down.
TATCTTTAATGTTGTTGAACAAAGACTGATGGAAAATGCTTTCATTTCTCCAAATGGAGCCATGTGATCCATAATGTCAGGTTGTCAGGGTTTACTTTAGAATCTCTAAATGCAGAATGCATCATAACAGCATGAAAATGTCATCTTCAGACTTATTACTCAATCCTGGCATGGGTTCCACAACCTTGTAAAAACACCTAGCGATAGTCACTGGCCTCGCTTAACTGAAATGTACCTTTTCCAGTCATTTTGATGCTCACAACCACATTGATCATCCAGGTGATCAAAAGGAATCACTTTTTGATTCAATCAAGTTGTTTTAGATTCAGGAGGACTGAGGCTGGAATGGAATCAGCTGGTTTCTTCTCATAAGAAACAACAATTATTAACAGGAAATTGTCTCCATGACCTTGTTGGTATGTCACCAAGCAAACAATTAGATTATTTGGAAAGACTGTAGTGTTTCTTATTATTGCATGTTTGGTGTGGTTGGTAGGGACCATTATTGTGAGTAACTAAACATGTAACCTTCAGCAATGGCACATTAACGAGAGTGAATTTCTTTACTTCAAACTAACTCAAACCTTCATAACTTCAAAGAACAGATTCAGACAATTTAACAGCAACCCTTCCTACTTCAGTAGCTCGAACTGTAAGTGTTAGCTGTAGTGTTTGTGAAGTGCAGTTTGAAGAAATGCACTGAAGACTGCAATATCCACAGAATCGAGGGGATTCCAAGTGCCTAATTAAATAGTGTTTGTGAGGTGTCTAATTAACATCAGAATTTTCTCAGGGAAGTTCCAGCTTTTCATCTTTGCTGGATCACTCATATTATTGTCCACACTCACTCTGACACAGCTCCATCACAAATACTCCACCAACATCAGTACAATTAGGCATCTGTAGTTACCTGAGAGTTGCTACCTCTGTAACGAAACTAAAAGGAATGACACAAGTGGTGCAAAGCATTGGAGCCCTGATCTCTCCCAGCAATCTCAGCAACAGGCTAAAATAAGCGACAGTATGTGGAATGGACTCTGAGAGGAGGAGTAGCCCTAGTTTCTAATCCACCCCATACAGAGAAAGCTGGTATTCTTTTTTCGAACAACTCTAAGTTAAACTGCTCAGTATGAAAGCAGTGGGCTGAATGGCCTTCTCCTGCTTTGTAACAATGGTGTGATTATGTCACTACAACAACAGCTTGCATTTTGAATAGTTTGCTTGATATAAAGAGCAAGTGGCAAAGTTGCACAGAGTGAAAATTTCACGTCTGACATTTGGGTTCAACTCGAAATAAGGCGACAAGAATAGAAGTGATCCCTCTTTAATTTGATACATACTGGTTAGAAAAAGCTTAAAGTTCTACAAATTTATTTCTGAATCTGCTCAGGCAGTGGCAATAACAAAGCTTGTTAACCTCAGTTCATGCTCATGGTTACAAAGAAAAACAGGGAACTGCAGATGCTGGATATCAGAAACAAAGTCAGAAATTGCAGGAAAAACTCAGCAGATCAGGCATTTATGGAGGGAAAGCAGAGTTAATGTTTCAGTTCTAGTGACCCTTCCGCAGAACTAGTTTTGAATTTTGATTCATGCTGATGATTAAGTATGACTGAGGATCCTGGTGTCAATGATGGGCATACCTTTGGAATCAAGGTGCTGGTCAGGAGATGTGGAATCTATGATTTGTGCTTCCAGAAAGTTCTACCTTGATCATTTCCATGTGACTGTGCTCTGAAAACCATACAAAATGACTTTATGAACAGGATTGGGACAGGTTGTAAAGGAAAGCTGAAGCAAAGGAATAGAATTTTTGTGAAGGTCACATTCAGATAAAGATTCCTAGTTTAACATTCAAACTGTGAATTGTCATCTCAGGAAATACCACTGTTTTAATGAGCATTTGGGCAAAATGTGGATGATGTTACTGGTGTTTGGATAGTGATGGTTTCCCAAGGCAACCTGAAGTTACAGGTCAGTGTGCCACTTAAGAGAAGTGACAGTTTGTTAATGGACCCGTTTGATAGCCAGTCCTCCCCCTAGGGCCTGGAAGCAGATGGATATTAAGTGCTGTCCACTGGATGGAAGAATTGATGTCATATTGTCAGAAAGGATAAGCTCTCCATCTGCCTGTATAGTGAGATAGGACAGGAAGAAAGGATGAGGGATCAGGGTTAGTAGATATTTTAATAGGTTAGACATATGGTTACATATCATAGCAGACACTCAGCCCTGCTCCTACAGTCTCAGGAATTCTTTATTTTGAAAGAAATAAAAACAGGAAGTTCTGATGAAGGGTCACTGGAACTGAAACATTAAATCTGCTTTCTCTCCACAGATGCTGCCAGACCTGCTGAGTTTTTCCAGCTATTTCTGTTTTTGTTTCTGATGTCCAGCATCCACAGTTTTTGATTTTATTCTTAGTTTTGATTTTGTAGCGTGTATAATCATCCAGGTTGACCCAGGAAGTGCCTGTTCCAGTGAAAGAATCATATAATTGTAATCACACTAATGAAGATCATTACGTCGTTGTTGTTTAAGCTAATGGATGTGAAAGGATTAGGACCTAAGTAGAAGCTCCACCCACTCTGATATGTAACGCAAGCTTTGGGGAGTGTTTAGCAAGTTTGAGGTTGTTTAGAGGACTCATGGGGTTTCTAGGCAGTTGGAGAGAGTTATATCTTCTACTTCTCATGTTACTGTCACTATAACATAACCTGTTTATTGTTACTATGATGTAATAAACATTTTCTTGCGACCTAATTCTTCTGCTGATACATATTCATGATCCATTCCTCATCACTAACTGCTGGAAAGCCCCCAGATTAGTATAGGAAAGAGGAATGATGTCAGAATTGTAACCAACAACCCCAGACATTATCATCCTCATTATAACAAACAATTGATACATTTTATGGTTTTAAGAATTATTATAATCAAGAATCAGATTAAAAGGAAAGATATCATCTGAGCCATCCTGAAAATTATCAAATAATCCCAAAGAAAAATCCCTAATGTGATGTGGACGATGTGATTTATGTCTATTGTTAATGTCATTTATGTTAAGTTTGGATTTTTCAATTTTGAATTAGCAACATATGGGTTTTTCTACATGACTGAAGATTTAATGATCAACTTGTAGGTAGTTCTGTAACAAAGAACAAAGAACAAAGAACAAGAAAATTACAGCACAGGAACAGGCCCTTCAGCCCTCCAAGCCTGCGCCGATCCAGCTCCTCTATCTAAACCTGTCGCCTATTTTCCAAGGATCTGTATCCCTCTGCTCCCTGCCCATTTATGTATCTGTCTAGATACATCTTAAATGACGCTATCGTGCCCGCCTCTACCACCTCCGCAGGCAACGCGTTTCAGGCACCCACCACCCTCTGCGTAAAGAACTTTCCACGCATATCTCCCTTAAACTTTTCCCCTCGCACCTTGAAATCGTGACCCCTAGTAATTGAGTCCCTCACTCTGGGGGGGAAAAAGCTTCTTGCTATCCACCCTGCCTATACCTCTCATGATTTTGTAGACCTCAATCAGGTCCCCCCCTCAACCTTCGTCTTTCTAATGTAAATAATACTAATCTACTCAACCTCTCTTCATAGCTCGCGCCCTCCATACCAGGCAACATCCTGGTGAACCTCCTGTGCACCCTCTCCAAAGCATCCACATCCTTTTGGTAATGTGGTGACCAGAACTGTACGCAGTGTTCCAAATGTGGTCGAACCAAAGTCCTATACAACTGTAACATGACCTGCCAACTCTTGTACTCAATACCACGTCCGATGAATGAAAGCATGCCGTATGCCTTCTTGACCACTCTATCGACCTGCGTTGCCACCTTCAGGGTACAGTGGACCTGAACACCCAGATCTCTCTGTGCATCAATTTTCCCCAGGGCTTTTCCATTTACCGTATAGTTCGCTCTTGAATTGGATCTTCCAAAATGCATCACCTCGCATTTGCCTGGATTGAACTCCATCTGCCATTTCTCCGCCCAACTCTCCAATCTATCCATATTCTGCTGCATTCTCCGACAGTCCCCTTCACTATCTGCTACTCCACCAACCTTAGTGTCATCTGCAAACTTGCTAATCAGACCATCTATACCTTCCTCCAGATCATTTTTGTATATCACAAACAACAGTGGTCCCAACACGGATCCCTGTGGAACACCACTGGTCACAGTTCTCCATTTGGAGAAACTCCCTTCCACTACAACTCTCTTTCTCCTATTGCCCAGCCAGTTCTCTATCCATCTAGCTAGTACACCCTGGACCCCATGCGACTTCACTTTCTCCATCAGCCTACTATAGGAAACCTTATCAAATGCCTACTGAAGTCCATGTATATGACATCTACAGCCCTTCCCTCATCAATCAACTTTGTCACTTCCTCAAAGAATTCTATCATGTTGGTAAGACATGACCTTCCCTGCATAAAACCATGCTGCCTGTCACTAATAAGCCCATTTTCTTCCAAATGTAAATAGATCCTATCCCTCGGTATCTTCTCCAGCAGCTTCCCCACCACTGATGTCAGGCTCACCAGTCTATAATTACCTGGAGTATCCTTGCTACCCTTCTTAAAAAATGGGACAACATTAGCAATTCTCCAGTCCTCCGGGACCTCACCCGTCCTCAAGGATGCTGCAAAGATATCTGCTAAGGCCCCAGCTATTTCCTCTCTTGCTTCCCTCATCAACCTGGGATAGATCCCATCCGGACCTGGGGACTTGTCCACCCTAATGCCTTTTAGAATACCCAACACTTCCCCCCTGCTTATGCCGACTTGACCGAGAGTAATCAAACATCTATCCCTAACTTTAACATCCATCATGTCCCTCTCCTCAGTGAATACCGACGCAAAGTACTCATTAAGAATCTCACTCATTTTCTCTGACTCCTCGCATAACTTCCCTCCTTTGTCCTTGAGTGGGCCAACCCTTTCTCCAGTTACCCTCTTGCTCCTTATGTACGAATAAAAGGCTTTGGGATTTTCCTTAACCCTGTTTGCTAAAGATATTTCATGACCCCTTTTAGCCCTCTTAATTCCTCATTTCAGATTGGTCTTACTTTCCCGATATTCTTCCAAAGCTTCGTCTGTTTTCAGTCACCTAGACCTAATGTATGCTTCCTTTTTCCTCTTTGCTAGTCTCACAATTTCACCTGTCATCCATGGTTCCCTAATCTTGCCCTTTCTATCCCTCATTTTCACAGGGACATGTCTATCCTGTACTCCAATCAACCTCTCTTTAAAAGCCTCCCACATATCAAATGTGGATTTACCCTCAAACAGCTGCTCCCAATCCACATTCCCCAGCTCCTGCCGAATTTTGCTATAGTTAGCCTTTCCCCAATTTAGCATTCTCCCTTTAGGACCACTCTCGTCTTTGTCCATGAGTATTCTAAAACTTACGAAATTGTGATCATCATTCCCAAAGTAATCCCCTACTGAAACTTCAACCACCTAGCCGGGCTCATTCCCCAACACCAGGTCCAGTATGGCCCCTTCTCGAGTTGGACTATTTACATATTGCTCTATAAAACCCTCCTGGATGCTTCTTACAAATTCTGCTCCATCTAAACCCCTAACACTAATTGAATCCCAGTCAATGTTGGGAAAATTAAAATCTCCCATCACCACCACGCTGTTGTTCCTACATCTTTCCATAATCCGTCTGCATATTTGTACCTCTACCTCACACTCGCTGTTGGGAGGCCTGTAGTACAGCCCCAACATTGTTACCGCACCCTTCCTATTTCTGAGCTCTGCCCATATTGCCTCACTGCTCGAGTCCTCCATAGTGCCCTCCTTCAGCACAGCTGTGATATCCTCTTTGACCAGTAATGCAACCCCTCCACCCCTTTTACCTCCTTCTCTATCCCGCCTGAAGCATCTATATCCTGGGATATTTAGTTGCCAATCTTGCCCTTCCC
>NW_025976757.1:0-7279 GCF_021869965.1 Rhincodon typus | reverse complement strand
TCCAGACCCGAAATGTCAGCTTTCATGCTCCTCTGATGCTGCCTGGCCTGCTGTGTTTATTTATGGACCATAATACATGTTTTGCTCATATTACATCATGCTTCAAGTGCTATGTTTTTGCTTAACATTGTCAAATGATTTTTGTAATAAGGTAAAGTTGCCATAGTGCTCCTGGATCATAGGGCTGCTCTCTCATTAGTCAGAGAGAGAGAGAGAAAGAGAAAGAGAAATTAACTAGTGGCAATTTAGTCTAAGGATCACCACACATCAGACATGGCTGTATATCCTTATCTGTCTATTTTTTTTAAAGGACTATGCTGGAAGTGGAGTAGTATTCTTAGTTGGTGGCACAGCAGCATTGATTGCATCATCTGTCACGCATGCGCATGTTGTTCGCTGTACAACACCTACCATCAATCAAAGCTATAGTTTACCTGTAAGTTGAGGAATTTTATATAAAACATTATTAAAAGCTGTTTTTTGGTAATTTGCTCCGTTCACAAGTTAGATCTATTTTTCACTTAGTATATTTTAAATCATCTTATTGATTCTGAAAATCATAATAGAAATAATAACACATTTGTAGCAGAAGTTTGTGGTACACTGTCTGGAATAGGAATGTAAGAGGGAATGTTAAATCTAAAAACAATCTTCAATAAATATCTAGAAATAATTGGATGGTGTATTAAAATATTTAAGTACTGGAAGCTCGAGGGTCATTTTTACAGACAAAATGTAGGTCGTCTGCAATGAAGTCTGTGTTTCACCTGCCCAATACAGATTGCAATTATGAGTGAGGAATACAGTAGGCTAGATTGAATGAGGTGCAGATAAATCAGTGCTTCATCTGGAAGGTATGTCTTGGGCCTTGGATAGTGAGGAGGTAAAGGAGAAAGTTGCAGTAGCATGGGAAGTTGCTGTGAGGAGATGTAGGGAGTGGAGGAGGAACCCTGCAGAATGTTGACAAGGGAAAGAAGGGGATGTGTATCTGGTGGTGGCATCTGGCTGGAGGTGGTGGAAATTGTGGCTTGTGATCCTTTGGATGTGGAGGCTGTTGATGTGGAAAGTGAGGACAAGGGGTACTTTATTGTTCCCTGTGGGAGAGAAGGGGAGGATTGAGGGCAGCAGTGCAGGAAATGGGTCAGATATGGCTGAGAGCCCTGTCAACCACTGTGGCAGGTAATCCATGGTTGTGGAAAAATGTGCACATGTCTGCAGCATCCTGCAGAAGGTGACATATCAGAATAAATGTGATGGAGGCACCAACTGGGAGAATGAAATTGAGTCCTTACAGGAAGCAGGGTGTGAGAATGTATAGTCAAGGTAACAGGGAGTTGGTGGGTTTGTAATGGTGTCACATGAGGGGAGGGTAGATACATAGATACATTGATACATTGATACTTAGATACATTGATACTTAGATGAATGTTTAAAAAGAGGGTGGATGTGATGCAGAAGTTACAAGAAGAGGTAACCAGACGTAATTTTGTGAACATGAAAGATGTGTTAACATCAAGGAATCTCAAGCTTGTACAAGGGGAAAAAAAAACAAAATGTTCCATGCTATCCACTTTGCTGTAAGCTTCAGAAATCTGACTATAAGTAAACATCTGTGGAAGACAAAGGAGATGTTTGAAATGTGGATGCCAAGATATATACGGAACACCCAACAAATCATGAGATACTTCAAATAACGAGCAAAAGAAAAATTCTTTAAAACTGTTGTGCTCTAAAGGAAATATCAGTATATTGGCCATTTGATGAGAATTGAAAAATTACACCAATCTCAACCAGAGAGCAGTGTGGAATACAGCAGAAATAGCGGTTGACCCAGGTGATTATGGATGTCACAGAATAGTTGCCAATGAGTACAATGCATGAGTGGGGATTGTGCAAGACAGATGAGTGTTACATACCATGACAGCAGATCTCCAGGCAGGAGTAGCTATAAGCAGCATTATTTGCTAACGTTTTTATTTTCCAAGTTTCAAAACTAATCTAGCCAGTCTTAGCTGGGAAGTGTAGTATTCTGAGCCCGGGGCAATTATTTGTCCATAGCTCAGAAAACCTTTGGGATTAGTAGGATCAGTGTTCTTAAAGACATAAGCCAATTTCTACAGGATCTTATGTAAAGATCTTTTCAGACCCAGATGATAAGACTTGATCCATGAACTTTGAACTTTTCAATACTGGCAGGAATTTATTTGGTGACTTTCCCTGACAGCCTCTGTAATTTAGGTGGAAACCTATGTAGACTATAAATGGAAATTTCAGTGAAGTTACAAGCCAGATTTGCATGCCTTTGTCTGGGTTTGAACAAAGATGAAGAATATTTAAAAATGGCAGATGGGATCAGATTCCAGGACTTGTGCCCCATTCCCCTCGTGAGTTCTTGTGGCCCCTTGATAAGTATGTAGGCAACAAATCCATACTTATGTCCTTGCCTACTCCATTGCAGGGGTCAGCAATTCAAACTTGAGGTGCTTTCATAGGGCTGGACCCTTTTCTGATAGGCGATGTGGTTTGCGGTACCTCAGATAAGTTGGAAATCCCATTCTTAGATGCTACTAGAATTCTTTCTTTGACATATAAGAAAGTGCTTTTCTACTTTCAGTTATTAGATGCTGCATTGTAAGTGTATTGTACTTTGATTGGAGTGATTGACTTTTGTCTGCAAAGGTAAATTGAGCATTGCATTGATCATTATTGTGCAAATGATGATATAATATAACTTTCCCAATTATGAAACTGTTATAACGCATTTAACATTATAGAAAACTTTAATGTGAAACTCTTGAGTCTTTTTTGTTTTATGTCCAGCACTCCTTAGCTTACAAAATTAACTGACCCTGCCATGGTTTAACACAAAATACCACCATAGAGATGCCATTGATTGCAGGCAAACTGCTTTAAAATAGAAATGAAACAGCAGATGCAACTTAATTAAAAAGGCCATCTCCGTTTCAATAGATGAATTGATAACATTTTCCAGTATTTGCTTTGATAGCTGAGGCTATTATGAACACTGGGATGAGTTTCAAATGTCCAGCACTATTTACCTCACCAGTGGGGCTGTGTTCAAGTTTTGATTGATGGTTTTAGAGGTTTATTTAAGGGAATATCTGTCCTTGATGTTATAATGGGATAATCATCTGATTTTATAATAGTTTGACCATTTGACAGAACTTATATTTTTAGAATAGGTTTTATGGATGAAAATTTCTTTGTGTAAATTTTCTTTGAATATGACACGTCTAAAGATTATTATAATTTTTTTTACTTTAATATATATTTTATAAGTATTCTGAGGTCTCTTAGTGGACACTGAATGTTTGGTTATGTAGGATTCATAGTGCATAAGTGGGTTATAGATAGAATCCCTACATTGTGGAAACAGGCCCTTTGGCCCAACAAGTCCACACCTCCGAGCATCCCACCCAGACCCATTCCCGAAACCCACCCAAACCACATATCCCTGAACACTATGGGCAATTTAGCATGGCCAATCCACATAGCCTGCACATCTTTGGACTGTGGGAGGAAACCAGAGCACCTGGAGGAAACCCACGCAGACACAGGGAGAATGTGCAACTCCACACAGACAGTTGCCCAAAGGGGAATTGAACCTGGGCCCCTGGCACTGTGAGGCAGCAGTGCTAACCACTGAGCCACTGTGATGCCCGTTACAGTTATGGCTGTGGTTGTCATGAATATGGTGCGGAGATATAGAACTCTGGAATTCAATTTAACCTTAATTTTACGTCTCACTGTCCGACTAAATGCAAGACCTCACCGCATACAAGTGTGTTTAGAAAAGGTTAATCAATTTTTAGTACCAAAATAAGCCCAACGGAAATGATCCTTAATCAGCCAGTGGATTCAGCCGCTCCACAATGGAATGCTGATTGTCTCAGTGGGTAGGGTGCTGTCTTGTCTTCTTTCTGCACACATTGACACTGAAAAGTTTGATCTCATTAACTATTCAAAAACTACAACCCAAAGTGGGATCAGAGATAGCTCTGAACACAGATTGCTCAAGGTGTTAGATGATTAGATTCTTAATTGACAGGTCATGGTCATTCTTGGATTAGGTAGATAGTATATGCCCAATTCTGTTTGGTTTCTTTAAAAGTACAGTAACGGTCATCCACTGACCATAGAAACATAGAAAATAGGAGCAGAAAAAGGCCATTCATCCCATCAAGCTTACTTCATCATTCAACTTGATCCTGACTGCTCATCTATCTCAACACCATACTCCTGCCTGTCCCCATGCCCTTGTTGCTTTTTAACCTCTAGCAATTGATTTCTTAGCTAAATATATTGAATGATGTGGCTTCTGCTGCCTCCTTTGGTAGAAAATTCCATGGGTTCACCAATCTGCAGAAATGTTTCTTCATCTCAGTTTAAAATTGTCTGCCATGAGTCCTGAGATTGTGAGCCGTTATCCTGGACTCCCTGACAAGGGGAAATACCTTCTCTGCACCCAGTCTGTCCTGACAATTTTGTATGTTTCAGTGAGAGCCCCTTTCGTTCTTCCAACGTCCAGAGAATACAGGCCTAGTTTACCAAATCTCTCCTTAAGCGACTAACCTGCCATTCCTGGAATTACTCGTGAACATTCACTGCACTCCATGTCAAGTATATCTTTCCTTAGTAAGGAGACCAAAACAGCACACACATGCTCCAGATATGGTTTCATCAAGATGCAGTGCAGCTACAGCAAGATTATCTTGATCGTCTTGCAATGAAGGTCAATATACAATTTGCCACCCAACTACTTGCTGCTCTGGCATGCTTGCTTTCAGTGACTGATGTATAACAACAACTAGGTTAATTCTTCTTCTTCAGTATTTCCTAATCTGTCATCGTTTAAATAATACTCTGCCATTCTGCTTGCCCTACCGAAGTGGACAACGTCACACACACTAATGTTATATGAAGCATGACAGTGGCTCTCGACATGGCTGGACTGAATGGAAGAAGGGAAAATGTTTCCCCTGGCTAAGGTGTCCACAAGAAGGGAGTCACAGTCTTAGCATATACATAAGACCATTTAAAACTGAGGTAAGGAAGCATTTTTTTCACTGAGGTGAACCTGTGGAATTAATTACATGTGGAGGTTATGCCACTATGTATATTTAGGAACGAGATTGACGTCTTTAATATCTAAAAATTAACCAATGGGTAGGGAGAGAAAGCAGGAATATGGCATTGAGACAGAGGATCAGCCATAATCATATTGAATGGCGGAGCAGGCTTGAAGGAATGAATGATATACTCCTCTTCCTAATTTCTATGTTTCTGTGTTCCATCTACCATATATTTGCTCAGGTATTCACTTCCCTAATTCATCCCAAAACCACTTTGTACCCTTTTCACCACTCTCAATCCTACCTAGTGTTGGGTCATCACAAACCTTAAAAAATTACATTTGATTCCCTCATCCAAATTGTTGGATATGGTACCTCACTTCCACTCTGAAAATGACCCATTTATTCCTACTCCATATATCTTGTCTCGATCCATTCGAATACATTACCACCAATTCCATGTACTTTCATTTTTCACACTAACCTCTTGAATAGGACTTTAAACATGATTTCCCTTTCGTAAATCCATGTTGACTTTGTGTGATCCCATTGATATTTTCTAAGTGACCTGATATCATATCCTTTATAATAGATTCCAGCATTTTTCTTATTCCTGATGCTAGATTGTTTGTAAGGCTTGTCTTTTTTTCCCTCCCCCTCCTTCCCTCTTTAAATAGTGGGGCTTCATTTGACATTTTCCAGCTTCAAATTGGCCAGGACTGTTTCAGAATGTTCACAATTTTGGAAGTTGTCATGGTCCAGACCAGACCAGACCCCCCAAAGTATACTGTGGAGATAGCCTAGACCCTAACTCTTTCTTTTGAAAAGGCAAGTAAAAGGTGCTGTATTCCAGATATGATTCGAGTGGTCCAACACCAAGCTTTAATCAAAACACACTTTATTCTTACAACACAGTTAAAATGCAACAGAAAGAAGAATTGGCATAACTTTACTGTACTGAGATACGTAACAAGGTAATGTATTATTTAATCACTAATCACAACTGTTCCAATATAGACAGCATCCCATAAACTCACCCTTGGGAAAGGCAATTCAGCAAAACAATTATTATAGTCATGTGCTGTCTCTCCCCAGTCCAACCGAAAGAAACAGTCTGCTGTTACTGATTTTTTTTTAAAGGAAGCTTCTCTTCTAAGACTTCACTATTGAAGCAGAACTCAAGCTTCAGCTCCAGCAGCCAGCAAAACCACCAATTAACTGAAAGCGAAACCAAATCCTTTTGGATATGTGAGCCTGACCCCGCCCACTCATTGTTCTTTTGTCTTAAAAACACCCAGGGAGAACTGAAAGCTGCTTATCAACTGCCTGAAAGATTTCGGCACCAATGTGACAACAACGCTGTGCAAGAGAAACAGTACAGAACACATCTTTTAAAGGGGTAAAAAGGCGTAGAGCTGGAAGAACACAGCAGGCCAGGCAGCATCAAAGGAGCAGGAAAGCTGACGTTTCGGGCCTAGACACCTTGTTATCTCAGATTCTCCAGCATCTGCAGTTCCTACCATTTCTGAAACATCTTTTAAAGGCACAGTCTTGTCACAAAGATGGCAGTCAAAATGTCCATTATTTCCATAGCCACCTCCTATAATGCGCTATTATGCAGATTATCAGCTGGGGATTTATCAGCTTTCAGTCTGATTAATTTCAACAGCACGTTTTGTTTCTTTTTACTAGTACTGATGTTCAATTCCTTCCTTTGTAATAGACTCTTGGCTCCCAGCATTTATTCAGTTATTTTTGTTTCCTTCTGTGAAGGCAAAACTGAATTAGCTCTTTAATTGCTCTGCCTTTTCCTTGCTTGTAGTTATCAATTCTGCTGTTTCAGACTGTTAAGGGGCCTACATTTGTCTGCACTAGTTTTTACATACTTATAGAAGATTTTACTGTTGCAGTTATATTCCTTGCAAGTCTACTGTCATTCTGTTTCTCCCTGCTTTATCCCCTCTTAATCAACTGTTTGGTTCCCTTTTGCTGAATTCTAAACTGCTCCTAGTCTGCAGACTTGCTTCATTTTCTTTCAATGTTGTATGGCTCCTCTTTAGTAATTTACTTTGTTAGCCATATTTGGGACACATTTCCTGTTGTACTCTTTCACCAAAAAGAAATGTATAAATGTTAGATAACAAGGTTTAGAGCTGGATGAACACAGCAGGCCAAGCAGCATCACA
>NW_025976756.1:0-7280 GCF_021869965.1 Rhincodon typus | reverse complement strand
GCTCCTCTGATGCTGCTTGGCCCGCTGTGTTCATCCAGCTCTACACCTTGTTATCTCAAATTCTCCAGCATCTGCCGTTCCTACTATCTCTCAAAGAAATAGATGTTAGCTGTTCCAAAGTGCTGGCTTTTATGGAGGTTTGTAAAACAGAAGGTGGTGGAGAGGGAAAGTGTTCTAACAAGGGGAATCTAGAGATTGCGATCTAGCTGGCTGAATGTATTATTGAAAGGGAGGGGAACTAAAGAAGTCAGAGACAGAAGGACAGCAAGTATTGAGAGTTTATGGGGTTAAGGTAGTTACTTTGGCAGATAGGAGCAAGGCTATTGAATGATGTAAACACAACTTTGAAAATTTTAACTATGAAATTTTTGGGGTATCAGATAAATCCAGGTAATGAACGTAAATTGGTGTTGGATGGATTACAGGCAACTAAGATTCAAATTTCTTGATGTTTAAGGATGGTAAATGTAAATTTGGCTAAGAAAAGTGATGGTGTTTAGTTGTTATGAATGTAAGAACATGTGAATTTGGAGCAGGCATATGCCATTTGGCCCTTGAGATTGTTCCACTCTTTGATGAGATCATGGGTGACCTAATTGTAGCTTCAGCTCACTTTCTTGCCTTCCCTCAATACACTTTGACTCCCTTGTCAAGCGAGAATATATCCAACACAACCTTAAAAATTTTTAGTGACTGGACATCCACTGCAGTTTGTGATGAAAATTCAGGAATCTGTGAACGCTCTGAGAGAAAAAAAGTCTCCGCATAGGAAAATGGACATGAATGAAGTAGGAGCAGATTAGGCCATTCAGCTTATGAGTCTGCTCTGCCATTAAAACAGATAATGTCTGATTCTGTACCTATACTCCCTTCTTCCCCACTCTCTTCTTAGTCCTTAATGTTATTAGCATCCAGAAGTCCCTCTTTGTTTGTCTTGAATGTGCTCAACGTTTGAACTTCCATAGCCTCTGAAGTAGAGAAATCCAAAGATTCACCACTGTCTCATAATGACACAGTGAAACATTTCAGTGACAGCTGGGTTAATGTGAGGATGGAGTGAAGGGATGACTTAGAGGTGGAAGCGGCAGGCTTTTCTGAATGGATGGTTGTGGAAGCATTGCTAACATTGTAGACATGTTGATTTAGCATGAGACATTGACCATAAAGGGAGCTGAAACCAGTGCTGATGGTATGAAAGTTGCAGTAGCCCCTAATGGTCACAGTTCTACTTTATTCAAAGTTTAGATTTAGGAACAGTAGGAACTGCTGATGCTGGAGAATCTGAGATAACAAGGTGTAGAGCTGGATGAACACAGCAGGCCAAGCAGCATCAGAGGAGCAGGAAAGCTGATGTTTCGGGTCTGGACCCTTCTTCAGAAATCTGAAAGATTCAGAAATCAGAAATCTGAAGGAACCATTTCTGAAGCAGGGTCCAGACCCAACACGTCAGCTTTCCTGCTCCTCTGATGCTGCTTGGCCTGCTGTGTTTATTCAGCTCTACACTTTGTTATTTTAGATTTAGGAAGCTATGATTCACTCATTGCTTTTCCAGCAACTTTGTTTTTGCTATGATTCACTCAAGACTGGGTTTCAGGTGAGCAATTTGACTGCTGGAGGTTGTGGCAAGGTCATTAGAGATGGTAGAGAGATCAAGCTGAATAATACCATGATATATTAAAGGCTAACCACATTTGGATGATATTGACTCAGGACATAATGAAGATGAAGAAACTGAGACTGGAAACTAATGGAACATGAAGTGCAAGGCTACGAAGGGAAACCACTGATGAGGACCCTTTGTCTGTAATAGGATCAGTAGGATTGGAACAAGGTTGGAGTCATATCTAGCACATAGGAAGATAGCCATGGTTGTCGGAGGTCTCAGCTCCAGGATTTTCTGCAGGAGTTCCTCAGGATAGCATCCTAGGCCCAACTATCTTCGACCACTTTATCAATGACCTTCTCTCCATAATATTTGGGAATGTTCATTGGCGCTGAACATTGCACATTCACAAGTACTCAGGTACCGAAACAGTCTGTGTCCGTATGCATTGAGACCTGAATGCTATTCAGGCTTAACCAGATAATTTTCTTTCTTTTTTTTATTTATTCATTCACAGGATGAGGGCATTGCTGGCCAGGCAGCATTTATTGCCAATCCCTAATTGCCCAGAGGGCAGTTAAGAGTCAACCACATTGCTGTGGGTCTGGAGTCACATGTAAGCCATACCAGGTAAGGATGGCAGATTTCCTTCCCTAAACGGCTTTAGTGAACCAGATGGGTTTTTCCTGACATTAGACAATGGATTCGTGCTCATCATTAGACTCTTAAGTCCAGATATTTATTGAATTCAAATTCTACCATCTGTCATGGCGGGATTTGAATCTGGGTCCCCAGAACATTATCTAGGTCTCTGGGTTAACAGTCAGGCAATAGTACCACTAGGCCATTGCCTCCCCCACTAAGTAACATTTGTGCTACGCAATGACCACCTCCAACAAGAGATAATCTAACCACTGCCCCTTAACATGTAACTTTCTCAGGGTTTTTTACAACAAGATGAGTGTACTGAAGGTCCAAGAACAATTTAAGTCAAGTGATTTCTAAAGATTTGTATCTGTAGCGATTTCGGGAACACACATTGGACAGAAGTCGTGAATAACTGATAGAACCTTCTGAATTTCTGTGTTTAAGGTACAGCTGTAAATGCCAGAATGTCAGTATTACAGCTGTGGCCATGGCAAGCTACGACATCTTTGCCATTACAGGAATAGTGGCACAGTAGCAGTGCCACTGGACTAGTAGTCAATCCAGAGACCTAGGCTAATGCTCTGGGGACATGGATTTATATCTCACCCTGGCAGATGGTGACATTTGAAAGTTCAATGAAATTTGGAATTAACAACTCGCCTAGTAATGACATTGTAAACATGCCAATTGTTGTTAAACTTCATTTAGTTCTTAAATGTCCTTTAAGGAAGGAAATCTGCCATTGTTACCTGGTCTGGCCTATATGTGACTACAGAGTCAGAGTAATGTAGATGACTTTGAGCTTGCCTCTGAAAGGTCCTACCAAGCTACTCCATTCCAGAGCAATTAGGGATGGGTAATAAATACTGGCCTTGCCTGTTATGCCCACATTCAATGCAAAAATAAAATCCAAGCCATTAATTTAGTAGTCCAGCTTCTGAGTTTTCCATTGGCACTATATTGTTCATACGAGAGAATCATATCTGCACATGATGTTTTGATAAGATGCAACCAGATGAATTATTGCGTGTTTTACATTTAACTATCCTGGCAATACATACAAAGATCTTTTTACATTTGCATTAACCCAGTCTCATTGCCTGTGATCTCTCTGCTGGTTAGAGCCATACCTAGCAAAAAGGAAGATGGCAGTGGTTGTTGGGGGTCAGTCTCATGTGCAACCTTGACTGGTTGAAGTACATGAAAAAATTAGCACCAACTTTGTTTGTGGAGCTTCAGTGTGTGGAAGACAATGTCATCCCTGCTGTCTCAGAACAGAATCTTCATGTCTCACTTAATGCCTCAGAGAAGCAAATGGAAGAATTGGCCTTAGTTTCAACTGCAGGAAGATCCCAACCCTTTACCAATCCTGTCCCAGGTGAAGTTCGAGTCCACCCCTCAGTCAGATCATCGGAGAGCTTCTCCCAAATGTGGAGCATTTCCCTTACATGGGAAGCTACCTCTCATCTAAGGCTGACATCGATGTGCAGATTCAGCATCATGTCCAATCTATGACTGCCATATTCAGAGACCTGAGGATGAGAGCCTTCGATGTCAGTGATACCAAGATCCTTATGTATAATGTGGTCAACTTTCTGATCCTTCTACATGGGTCTGAATCTTAGACTTCATATAGACACCACCTCAAGACCTTTGAGAAGTACCATAAACATTGTACTTCAGATTCTCCACATCAGCTGGGAGGGCAGTGTGCTAACATTAGCGCCCTTGAAGGTGTCAATAGCAGCATCATTAAAGCCATGATCATTCAAAATAACTCTGCTGGTCTGGCTAAGTGCTGAGGAAGCCGGAGTTCTAACTACTAAAGTGAATCATCTTCAGCCAGCTCAAAGCAGGCTCTTGAGTGAGAAGAGAATGAAGGAAGTGTTTCAGAGACTTCTTGAAAGCTTCCCTCAAGAAATGCAACATAGATGTCAGTACATGGGAGACCACTATTCAGAAGAAACCAACTTGGAGGAAACTCCCATATGAACGGGCACAATTCTTAAAGAATACCAGCAAGAAGAAGTACGGATAAGGAATTGGAAAAAGGAATGCCAATAATCTCAAGGCCTTGGATCACTTCCACCTCCTGGCGACACCTGCCATATGTGTTGTTGGAAATGCAGTTCTAGAAGCAGGCTCATCAGCCGCACAAGGGCCCACAGGATCCATGATCAGTGACATGGAAATTCCTAGGTAGACAATCATACTTTTTAGCAAGTGATTACCGATGCTGATGAGTTGCCTGTGTCCAATTTTAGTCAGTTAATAAGGAGAGAAGATTTTAAGCCATAGACAATGTTTAAACCAGATTCACAAGAGATGATACCAAAACACAAAACTAATTGTTGAGGAAGAACTTGAGATATTATTTCTACTGGTGTGGGGACAACCAAGATGGAATGTAATTGAGGTTTTCAAATTATAAAGCAATTTAATTGGATAAATAGAGAAAGATTAGTTCCTTTGGATGGGTAATCATTGAAAAGGGCCAATTATTTTAAAATTGGCCCCCAGAGAACAGTGGGAGAGGGTAAAGCATGGAATGCTTTGCCACAGTAAATAATTGAGGCAGAAACTATGTAACCTTTTAAGGGAAAAAATAGATTACTATTTGACACAGAAGAAGGCAAGAAGATAAAGAATTGTAGTCATGAATTGCTCACATATATAATGGATTGAGTTGGCTTCCTTTTGCTGTTGTAAACTCCTATAGTTTCTGTATAAATGATAGAGTAACATATGGCTGTTGTTAGCCTACCCATTCAACTTGAGATTTAGGCTTAAAAGTATCCCCTATCAGTAGAATTAAAGTGAAGCATCAGAGGCTTTCTCCTCCATGATTGTAAGCATCCTGAGTGAAGTAAGGTTAAAGTCTGAATCAATTTCTAGTGAGGTTGTCTTTGTATATAAATTAACAACTAAAATCATTTTAAATTGGCAATCTCAGTCAGATGGGCAAGAGAATGCATATAAAATGAGAAAGAAAAGAAGATACACCAATTTTTCAATCATTTCAATTATGGTGTTGAGACAGCTAATATGCAGACTTACATGCTGGCAGTTCAGAGAGTGAGACACACTAAATCTTTTAATCAGAGTCTCTCTTGCCAATTTGCATAAGCTATAGGCTCATAAATAACTTCCCAGAGAGCTTGGACAGAAACGTACTTGGCTGGAAATCTTGACAAGCAACTCATAAAGAACTGCAGGCTTCTATTAAAGAGACATTTGTGGTAGTGATAGAAAGTTTACTAGTTGTCCACCATGGTATGGAAAAGCTTGATGTTGAATAGTGAGAGATCTTTCTGTGTTAGGTGATCCATTCATAAAAACACGGGTAGAAACCACAATGAGGCGATGCACCTCAATGAGTTGAGTGGCTTCAGATATGAAAAAGCATCCCGGCATCAGGAGGGCAGCTGTCTGCCTGAGTGGATGCTGGCAAATGAATATTCATCATCATGACTTCATAATGATGCAATTCAAGTGTCAGCATTAGTCAAGAATAAAGAAGAATAAAATTGACAAGTAGAACGCCGACATGAAGCGAGTGAATAAATGCAGGAGAAAGCTATAATTAATGATGTAATAAAGAAAGCTGCTGACAGGAATTGAACTGTCCTTGAACTATGCCCAAATGCCCAAACTCCCATATGTTCATTTTTTGAGGATATTATGGGTGAGTCAATACTCAAATTAGGACAATTTGGTTGAGAGCTGCTGTAAAGAATCTGGTTAAATAATGAATGCTTCCATAGTGCAGCCTCACCAGCAATTGACAAATCAGTTTTGTGTAAGTAATTCAATGTGAATCACTTACACAAAGCAAATGCTCGATTTTCTAATCTACATTTGCCATCAACAAGGCTCCATGTCATAATCAGAGCTTTGGAAAATCAAATCCAGGAAACTCTTCTTCGAAAAAAGATTTAATTTGAATTATAAAAATCAAAATGATCAATTGTATCTGTTACAGTATGTAAATGACAAATACCATACGCTGTTATAAACTGAGAGCACTGCAAGAGACAGTTGACAGATAGGTGATCTGTAAGAGAATTGAGGAATGGGAGGCAAAATGGAGTTCAGGCAGAGGATCAGTCATGATTGTGTTGGATTTTCATGCAAGCTCAAAGGACTATGTATCTCCTATTTCTCATGTTCCTTCAGCCACTTCTGGAGGTTACCATATGCTTCACTTACATGTCACTTTTCATAGATTGGTGCAAATCAGACCTGAAGTGTTAAGGAAAGCACAGGTGAAATATGAGGTGAACAACGGCAGCACCAAGAGCCTACAACAAACAATTTGAATAATCAAAGAACTGCAGATGTTGGAAATCTGAAACTAAAACAGGAATTGCAGGGAAAGCGCAGCAGATCTGGCAGCCTCTGTAGAGGGAAAACAGAGTTAACATTTTGGGAGCTAATGTAGAATTAGCAGAGTTAATGTAGCGACAATCAGTTCTGAAGAAGGGTCACCGAAATGTTAATTCGACTTTCTCTCTACAGATGCTGCCAGACCTGTTGAATTTTCCCAGCAGTTTCTATTTTTGAATTTGAATAATTGAATAAATTACCCTAAACATAAATTGAATTCATTTTACCTTCTTTTTGATGCTGGTCTGATGAGTAAAGTTCAAAGTTAAGACTCCAATCACAACCAAAATAAAAATTAGATCGATAATATGATAGAACATACTTATATGATTTTCTTTTTAGTAATTACATTAATGTGAAGGATTTGCTCGTCACTAAAATTTAGGTTGACATTGATACTTTGATCAACAGCTATTGTGTGCTTTAGGAAGAAAGGGTGACTTGAGGAGGACAGGGTGCTTTGTGAATCAAGTGCTAAGTCAAGAATTTGGAGAGAATGACAATTCAGTGTTAGTAGCTGAGATAGTAGGAACTGCAGATGCTGGAGAATCCGAGACAACTAACGCTCGGATCGCAACAAACAACTGCACCTCCCGGTCGCGAACCATTTCAACTCCCCCTCCCATTCCTCAGACGACATGTC
>NW_025976755.1:0-7281 GCF_021869965.1 Rhincodon typus | reverse complement strand
GGAACTTTCTCTCAGGTTTCAAACTGAAAACTGATGCATCTTCCACTACCATTTGTGGGAGTGAGTTCCAAACCCTCTCGAACAGACTGGGGCCTAGTCCTCAGGCTGTGTACCACCAGCAGACTGCAATGGAGTGACCGAACTTCACGGGACTCTCTCTGTGACTCAGCACAAAGGTTATTGTCAGGAATTTTCTGGAAACTCTCGCTGATCTCAACGTGGAGCAGCAGTGGGCAGGAGGAGGCCATTTGGGCCACTGACCCTGTGCTTGCCCTTAACCTGAATTGCTATATCTCCCTCCCCCTCTCTGACATACACAGTGTGTTGGACGCTAACCCTGAGATACTCACCAAGCACAGATTGTGATAGCTGGGATCTTCTGCAGCTTCGGTGATCTCCTCCATGTGGGAGTCAATAAAATCCATGCACTGTCAGACTGAAGAAGGAGGAAAGAGAGAGAAGAAAAATCAGCTGATTACATCCAGATGCCGGTTAAATGTTGACATTGTACCAGCCTCCACCACTTCCTCTGGCAGCTCGTTCCATACACGCACCACCCTCTGTGTGAAAAAGTTGCCCCTCAGGTCCCTTTTAAATCTTTCCCCTCTCACCTTAAACCTATGTCCCTCTAGTTTTGGACTCCCCTATCCTGGGGAAAAGACCTTGTCTATTCAGCCTATCCATGCCCCTCATGATTTTATAAACCTCTATAAGGTCACCCCTCAGCCTCCGATGCTCCAGGGAAAATAGTCCCAGCCTATTCAGCCTCTCCCTGTAGCTCAAACCCTCCAACCCTGGCAACATCCTTGTAAACCTTTTCTGAACCCTTTCCAGTTTTACAACATCCTTCCTATAGCAGGGAGACCAGAATTGCACACAGTATTCCAAAAGTGGCCCTAACCAATGTCCTGTACAGCCACAACATGACCCTCCCAACTCCCATACTCAATGCACTGTCCAATAAAGGCAAGCGTACCAAACACCTTCTTCACCGCCTTGTCTACCTGCAACTCCACTTTCAAGAAACTATGAACCTGCCCCCCAAGGTCTCTTTGTTCAGCAACACTCCCCAGGACCTTACCATTAGCTGTGTACGTCCTTGCGTGGTTGTCTTCCCACAGTGCAACACCTCGCATTTACCTCAGGCTGTCAGTGTTTAATATGTTAATATGTTATAAGTAATATGTTTCAATGGGATCGCCTCTCATCCTCCTAAACTCCAGTGAGTCAGAGTCCCGACCTGTTTAGCCTTTTCCCATAAGACAATCCCTCCATCCCCGGGGATCATCCCAGTGAAACTTCTCCGAACTGCCTCCAATGAAATGATATCTTTCCTTAAATATGGGGGGGATCCAAACCTGCTCACAGTTCTCCAGATGTGGTTCCCCTCCCACCCCAGCACCTTCCAGCTCGCTCTCGCTGGGACTCGAAAACAAACTGGATTCACGAGAGTACAATCTGCAGACTTCCCGCTGCAGCGTTCCCATTTCCACACCTTCCCTCCAATACGACTGGAGGTTGAGGAAGATTTCCTCACACAGCTCACAGGTCATTGTCGGCTGCTCTGCATTGCAGGGAAACGGGAGAGACCCGGATTAAACAGGGAAGATTTCCCGACAAACAAACAACCCACTCTTTCTGAGATAGTAGGAACTGCAGATGCTGGAGAATCTGAGATAACAAGGTGCAGAACTGGATGAACACAGCAGGCCAAGCAGCATCAGAGGAGCAGGAAGGCCGACGTTTCGGGCCTAGACCCTTCTTCAGAAAAAAAAACCCATCCTTTCTCATGATTTAGACCCAATTTGAGGGCAGGGTTGGGGGAAAAATGAAAACATGCAGATTAGACAGCTTCTGCCACCCCGTGTCTGTGGGAGAACTGTGTGCAATTCCTAAGCACGTTGCCAAGAGACGGTGAAATTGCTGGAGAAATTCAGCGTCTCTGGCAGCATCTGTGGAGAGAGAGAGAGAGAGAGAGAGAGAAGAGAAGCCAGGGTTAACGTTTCGGGTGCGGTGCCCCATCTTCAGAACACGTTCCCTTCCCTGGAGTCCGTTCGAACTGACTCACATAGATTTCCAAACGGGTTATAGACCAGACTTGTGTCAATCAGTTCTGCGATTGGTTAACTAGTTTAAACCAATTGGGGCTGATCGATGGAGAATTAGGATTGGGAAGGGCAGTTCTATCAGCAGGCTCTTTCATGAAGATTTCAGGATTATTTTCCCCCCTCTCTCTCTGTCTCTCTCTCGAGCTCATTGCACAGGAAGTCTAGGAGTTAGAGGCATCCTGGTTTCTTGGTCACTGTAGGGAATTGAGCTGGAAGACCCTGGTAGACATCCCAGTCTAGGATTGGGCAGAGGTGGAGCCTCAATCCTCTCATTCAACATTCCCTATAATCACATGGCCTTGTGGTGATTGGCAATGTGGGTCGTTCGGGCCAGAATAAACTGGATTGTTGGGGCCATTCAAACTCCCTCCCTAACAGCGCCGTGCTGGGGGGGGGGGGTCCCTACATCACACAGAGTGCAGCGGCTCACCCCCACCTTCTCAAAGGGGGGCAACTGGGGGGGAGAAACGGGGCAATAAATGCTGGGCAAAACGTTCCCATTCGAAAGGAGGATTGGCTGAAACAAATAGTCGAAGAGAGACAGAGGGAGAGAAACAGAGTTCCTGTTTGGATCTGGTGTGAATTTCCCTGGGGAGGGGAGGGGTGGGGTGGTGGGGAGGGCACGCTGTGGGTGTGGGCGTCACTGATTAGATCAGGTCTGGCTTTGCCAACCTCGAAGGGTGAATGTACAGAGGCAGCTTCACACTCTGTGCCCAATAAAACACCAGGCCATGGCGCCACTCAGCAGCTCGCTCCCGGATCTGAAGCTGGGGAGGTTACTGACCCCTGGCACTCATTGCCCTTGCCATCCGAGACTGGCACCAGCTTGTGGTGTCGCAGCTGGCACATTGAAGGGTGCGTCGTGTACCCATTAGGCATCGCAGTACCCAACACTGCACTTCCATTATCCCCAAACACAGGGAGCGCTGCTTCCTGACCGGAATGGGCACCGGATTGTCAGGGGGAATGTCCTGGATTCCGCCGATTCCCACCCTCCGTCCTGGATTCCAGTCTGCATCTTCACCCCCCCCAACACCCACTGCCCCCACCCCCACCCCCAACTCCATCGCCACCTCTGGGCAGGATCTCACTGTGTGAAACTGAAAACAGCTTTAGGGCCATGAATGTCGAACCCATTAGAGTGAAGACAACGAGGGTCTTTCACGTCGAAAAACTGTCCTCTTTCAGCTTCCAATGTCAACGCCGCACATTTTCATCACAAACACGGGACAGGGTCAGACCAGGTGTAGGGCGAAAGTAATCCTACTCTGAAGGATAAGCTGTGAACACAGATTGGTTGGACCAGTGTTAACAAACTAAGATGGATCCCAACACAGCGTAGGGGACCAGGTAGCTCGGTGTCTGGTTTACAACGTAGAGAGATGCCAACAGCGTTGGGTTCAAATCATGTCCCCGGCTGAGGTTCCCCTGAAGCACTCACCTTCTCAACCTCTCCCCCTGGCCTGAGGCCTAGTGACACCTCAGGTTGTTTGGTTTGGAGCTGAGAGGGGACCCTATAACGATGCCCGAGGCATTTCCAGAAACTTCCCAGACCTCTCTGAACATGGGATTCATCCCGGGGAGTCAGTGGGATGCTGGAGAATCACAAATGTGTCGCCGTTGTTTTAGAAATGGGCCTAGGGATAACCCAGGAAACTACAGGCCAGTCAGCTTGATGTTAAAACCGATGGAGCCTGTAACATGGGATACAAGAAACAGAGACAGCAAGGCAAACAAGTGAAATACGAAACAGTCAAACATGACTTTGTCACAGGCAGGTTCTACCTGACTAATTTCGCGAGTTCTTTGATGAAGTGACACAGACAGCGGATGAGGGTAGCACTGTCGATGGTGGATATTCGGACTTTCGCAAACCATTTGATCCAGTGTCACATGGTTCTCTGAAGAGGGGCCAGCGCAAGTGGAAAGAGTTGCCGAGAAGGTTTTGATAGGACCGTTGGGTTTCTAAGTAGAGGCATCGGGTCTAAAAGGAAGGAAGTGAGGTAAGTTGTCTACAATCATTGGTCAGACCACATTTTGGAGGATTGCGATCGATGCTGGGGCATCTTATTTAAGGAAGGGTGTTAAAGCTCTGGAGAGAGTTCGAAGGACATTGACTAGAATGATCCCAGGAATGAGGGATTTGTAGCTACAAGGAAATATGAGAGAGATTGGGCTAATTCTCCTTGGAACAGAGATGATTAAGAGGTGACTTTATTGAGGTGTTCAAAATGATGACCAATTTTGACCGGGTAGAGAAGGCTATTCTGTTTCCATTAGTTGGTGTGTTGGTAACTGGGGCTCAAAATTTCCAGATTGTCAGCTCAGAGCGAGATGAGGAGAAAGGTCTTTCCTCAGAGTCTTAGAGTAACACAGCATGGAAACAGGCCCTTCGGCCCAAACTGGTCCATGCTGACCGTGGTACCCCACTCAGCTCGTTCCAATTACCCGCATTTGGTCCATATCCCTCTAAACCCTTCGCAACTATGTACCTATCCAAATGTTTTTTTAAACATTGCCAATATACCTACCTCAACCGGTCTCTCTGGCAGCTTATTCCACCATTCCCTGTTTGAAGAAGTCACCCCGCAGTGTCCTTCTTAAATCCTTCCCCCTCTCACCTTAAATCTATGCCCTTCGGTTTTCAATTCCCCATCCCTGGGAAAAAGACAATATGCATTCATCCTATCTATGCCCTTTGTGATTTTATGCACCACAGAGTTGTTGGGATTTGGAATGCGCTGCCTGGGAGAGTGGGTTCCATAGGAGGTTCTGGAAGAGAGCTGGGTACATGTAATAGAAAGGGATGGATTTAGAGAGCGACAGAGATAGGGCCGGAGAGTGGGACTAGCCGGGGAGCTCTATCGGGAGCCGGTATAGACACGTTGGGTTGAATGGCCTCTGTCTGTCCTGTCAAATTGGCTGATAATGAGGGGGAAGGACAGGGTGGATGGAAAGCAGCTGTTCCCCCTTCGTCGAAGGGTCAGTAACAAAAGGGGGTGGGGGACATCATTTTAAAGTGAAAGGCAGAAAGAAGGTTTGGGAAGGGGCCGGGATTTGTGGAAAAACACCAGAGGGTGGGGTGGGGGGTCTGGGACACACCGCTTGGGAGGGTAGGTGAAGCAGGAAACTTTTAATAAAAATATTTGGATGGGCCTGTGGAGTGTCATACCATTCCAGGCACTGGGCCTAGTACAGGAAAGTGAGACCAGTGTAGATTTAGAGCATTTTGGTGGTACAGACTCGATGGGCAAAGGAACTCCATATTTTTGTGAAAGGGCATCAGTTTTGCCCAATCGACTGGCATTCCTTGAGGAGGTCACACTGGCAGTGGATAAAGGGGAAAAACCTGAGGATGGAGTGGACTTTGAATCCCAGAAGGCACCTGACGTCATCTCGAGCAGTTATTGCAACGAATGAAGGATCATGGGAGAAGGAGGAGCCTATTGGCAGGGATTGGAGACTGGCGAGCGAACAAGAAGCAGAGGGTTGGTGCCAACGGGTCGTTTCCGAGAGAGAGAGTTACAGCAAATGGTGTGGGTCAGGGACTGGGAGCTCAGTCCCCATTTCCATCTTGAAATGTCTGAGACAGGGAGGGGCAGAGAGTCGAGTTGCCAAATGTGCCAACGACAGGAACAGCTCGTTGAACAAACAAACTAGTTTTCGAATCAGAATTAGCATCAAACTGACACAGTCATAGAGAATCGTACCTTACAGACAATGTCCCAGACACCACCATCACCATCCCTGGATATGTCCTGTCCCACCACCAGGACAGACCCAGCAGAGGCAGGGAGGAGGCACAGTGGGATAGAGTCTGGAGGGAGTTCTCAACAATGACCCTTGACCCCAGGAGGTCTCATGGCTTCAGGTTAAACACAGGCAACAAAACCTCCTGCTGATTATCACACACCATCCTCTCTCGGCTGATGAATCAATGCTCCTCCATGTTGAACAACACTTAAGAGAAGCACTGAGGATGGCAAGGGCACAGAATATACTCTGGGTGAGGGGATTTCAACGTCGCACCACCAAGAGTGGCTCGGCAGCGGTATTACTGATCGAGCTGGTCAGGTTCTAAAGGACATAGCTGCTAGACTGGGTCTGCGGCAGGTGGTGAGGGAACCAATCCTTACCAATCTGCTGGCTACAGATGTATCTGTCCATGACAGTATCGGTAAGAGTGACCATCGCACAGTCCTCGTGGAGACAAAGTCCCGCCTTCACATTGAGAACAACCTCCATCGTGTTGTGTGGCACTATCACCGTGCTAAATGGGACAGACTTCACACAGATCTAGCAACTCAAGACTGGGCATCCATGAGGCGCTGTGGGCCATCAACAGCCGCAGAATTATACTCCAGCACAATCTGTAACCTCATGGCCCGGCATATCCCCCACTCAACCATTACCATCAAGCCTGGGGATCAACCCTGGTTCAACGGAGTGTGCAGGAGGTCATGCCAGGGGCAGCACCAGGCTTACCTGAAAATGAGGTATCAACCTGGTGAAGGCACCAAACAGGACTACTTGCACGCCAAACGGCGAAAGCAATAAGTGATGGACAGAGTTAAGTGATCCCACACCCAACGGATTAGATCTAAGCTCTGCAGTCCTGCCACATCCAGTTGTGAATGGTGGCGGACAATTAAACAACTCACTGGAGGAGGAGGCTCCACAAATATCCCCATCCTCAATGATGGAAGAGCCCAGCACATCAGTGCAAAACATAAGGCTGAAGCAACAATCTTCAGCCAGAAGTGCCGAGTGGATAATCCATCTCGGTCTGCTCCAGTGGTCCCCAGCATTACAGATACCAGTCTTCAGCCAATTCGATTTGCTCTACGTGACCTTAAGAAACATTTGGAGACACTGGATACTGCAAAGGCTATGTGCCCTGACAACGTTCCGGCAATAGTACTGAAGACTTGTGCTCCAGAACTTGCCACCCCCCCCCCAGCCAAGCTGTTCCAGTACAGTTACAGCACTGGTTTCTATCCGACAATGTGGAATATGTCCTGTACAGAAAAAGCAGGACAAATCCAACCCGCCAATTACTGCCCCATCAGTCTCCTCTCGACCATCAGTAAAGTGATGGAAGGTGTCACTAACAGAGCTATCAAGCAGCACCTACTCAGCAATAACCTGCTCAGTGACGCCCAGTTTGGGTTCC
>NW_025976754.1:0-7282 GCF_021869965.1 Rhincodon typus | reverse complement strand
GAAGAAGGGTCTAGGCCTGAAACGTCAGCCTTCCTGCTCCTCTGATGGTGCTTGGCCTGCTGTGTTCATCCAGCTTTACACCTTTGTTATCACAGTTACAATAATCTTTAATTGTAAACTAATCTGTAATACGATTTGATCTGTTTAGGTTACAGTACTTCCCCGTGTCTCCTATGGAATATACAGTTGCGCTCCCTGGCTCTGTCTCTGGGAATGCAAAGCTGCTTTCTTCCACACTACCCTCAGAAATAACATCCGCTTTAAACCTAAGCCTAGCCTCAGCCCTAATGTTAACCCTCGCATAAACACGAAACCTAGCCTCAGCCCTAAACCTTATTTACTGGAGGCTATGTGTTTAGGGTTTATATACAGAGAGCTCTGTGCTATAGGTTTTATCTACTGTGGGTTCTGTGTTTAATAGTTTATTTACAGAAAGTTCTGTGTTCTGGGGTTTATTTACAGGAGGTTCTGTGTTTTTGGGTTTGTTTACAGTGTGCTCTGTGTTTTAGGGTTAATTTAAAGAGGGCTCTTTGTTCTGGGTTTTTTAACAGCGATCTCCGTGTTTTAGGGAATATTTACAGTGAGCTCTGTTTTAGGTCTTGTTTACAGAGGGCACTGTGTCTTAGGGTTTATTTACAGTGAACTCCATATTAGGGTTTATTTACAGGGAGCTCTCTGTTTTAGGGTTTGTTTGCAGGGGCTCTGTGCTTTAGGGTTTATTTACAGTGAGATCTGTCTTTTTAGGGTTTATCTTCAGGGCCCTCTCTCTTTTTGGGTTTATTTACAGGGTGTTCTGTGTTTTAGGGCATATTTACTGGAAGCTCTGTGTTTTAGGGTTTACATACAGGCGGCTCTTTGTTACAGGGTTTATGTACAGATGCTGTGTGTTTCTGGGTTTCTATACAAGGGGCTCTGTTTTTAGTGTTTATATTCTGGTGGCTCTGTGTTTTAGAATTTTTTCACAGGGGGCTCTGCGTTTTGGTGTTTATTTACAGTGGGCTCTGTCTTTTAGGGTTTATTTACAGGGCCCTATGTGTTTTTGACTTTACAGGGTAGTTCTGTGTTTTAGGGATTATTCACTGTTAGCTCTGTGTTTTAGCGTTTATTCATAGGTGTCTCTGTTTGAGGGCTTGTTTACAGGCCTCGCTGTTTGAGTGTGTATTTACAGAGGCTCTGGGTTTTTGGGTTTATGTACTGGAGCTGTGTTTATGGGTTTACATACAGGTGTTTGTGTTTTAGGCTGTATTTATAGTGAGCTCTGTGTGATTGGATTTATTTACAGGGGGCTCTCTGTTTCAGGGTTTATTTGCAGGGCCCTCTGTGTTTTTGGGATGATTTACAACGGCCTCTACATTTTAGGGTTTATATACAGTGGGCTCAGTGTTTTAGGGTGTATTTACAGTGAACTGTGTGTGTTAGGGTTTATTTCAAGGGCCATCTGTGATTTTGGGTTTTTATACAGGGGATTGTGTTTTAGCGTTTGTTTGCAGGGGGCTCTGTGTTTTAGGTTTTATTTACAGGCAGCTGTGTTTTAGTGTTTATTTAAGGTGAGCTCTGTTTCACAGGTTATTTACAGTCAGCTCTGGATTTTAGGTGATTTTGCAGGGCCCTCTGTTTTTGGGTTTATTTAGAGGAGGTTCTCTGTTTTAGTGAGTATTTACAGTGGGCTCTCTTTCTCTTCGTGTGAATTTACAGGGCCCTCTGTGTTATTGACTTTATTTACAGGTTAGCTCTGTTTTAGCATTTAGTTACAGTGAGCTGTGTGTGTTAGGGTTTATTTAAAGGGCCATCTGTGATTTTGGGTTTATATACAGGTGGCTCTGTTTTAGGGTTTATTTACAGGAGGCTCTGTGTTTTAGGGTTTATTTGCATTGAGCTCCTTGTTTTATAGATTATTGAAAGGGGCTTGTTCGGGTTTGTTTACAGGCATCTCTGTTTGAGGGTTTATTTACAGAGGGCTCTGTGTTTTCGGGTTTATTTAGGGGAGGATCAGTTTTAGGGAGGATTTGCAAGGTGTACTGTGTTTCAGGGTTTATTTAGAGGGAGCTCTGTCTTTTATGGTTTCTTGGAGTCTTGTGGTTAGTTCCGATGTAGGGTAGTGTGATGTGTGTGTCAGGGTGTGTAGTATCTTCCTGATGCTGTTCGTTTAGGCATTTTCTGACCCAGTTTTTTTTTTTTTGGATATCCATTATCCTTGAAAACCTGGAAGAGGTATTCTTCCTCTTGGCGTAGTTCTGTGTTGCTGTGGTGTGTTATTGCCCGTTTAAATAGTGTTCGCACGCAGCTTCGTTTGTGTGTGTTAGGATGGTTACCGTCGAAGTTCAGTACCTGGTCTGTGTGTGTGGCTTTTCTGTGTACTTTCGTTTGCAGTTCCCCATTTGTCTTGCGCTCTACCATGACGTTCAGGAATGGGAGCCGTTTGTTCTTCTCCTCCTCTCTGGTGAATTTTATTCCAGTGAGGGTGTTGTATATAAGTTTGTGTGTCTCCTCTAGTTTGGTCCATTTAATGATGACAAAGGGTCGTCCACGTATCGTATCCATAGTTTTCGTTGGATTAGTGGAAGGGCTGTCCTTTCTAGTCTTTGCATCACTGCCTCTGCTATGAGTCCAGAGATAGGTGGTCCCATGGGTGTCCAGTTGATTTGTTCGTATGTTTGACCGTTGAAAGTGAAGTGGGTGGTGAGGCATGTCTGTGGAGATGGTTTCACCGAGGTCTCGCTCTTGTTCCAGTAGAGCTGTCATTGTTTCCCTTGCTCGTAGTATGTCTATTGATTATAAATAGGGCGGTGACATCAATCGATATCATGGTCTCTTCGTCCTCTATCCTTGTGTCTTTGGAGCTGAGGAATTCTTGGACTGATTGGATTGAGTGGGGTGACTTGTTGATGAGGTGCCTGAGTCTCCTTTGTAGTTCCTTGGCTAATCTGTGTGATGGAGTGCCTGTTAGGGAGACTATGGGTCTAAGGGGTACTTCCGGCTTGTGCACTTTCGGGACATTTTCACAGTGCTGCAATCTTGTGGCACTCCCACAAGTCTAACCCCTTGAGAATGACACATAGCCTCAGTATTGACCCTCACAATAATGCACCCCAACAGTTCTGACCCGATGGCAGTGCTGCATTACCTCAATACAGACTCTATAAATGTGGGGCATTTCCACAGTTCTGACCCTCTTACAATGAGGCAGTACCTCAGTATTGACTCTCAGATGATACTGCTCTCCAGCAGCCCTGACCCTCTGACAGGGCTTCAATACTTGCCTGGATTGGCTAACAGCATCTCATTTTCCTCATTGTTAGAGTCAGTTCTGTGGCAGAGCCTCATTGCAATGGGGTCAGAATGGGTCGAATTGGTCTAACCCCAAACCTAACCGCAGCTTCAGGCCTAAGCCTAGCCTCAGGCCTAACACTAACCCTAAACCTAAACATAAACCTCAGCCCCAAACCTAAACGAGGTCTTAGCTCTAACCCTAATCATAGCCTCAGCCCTAATCCTAAACCTAACCCAAACCCTAGCCTCAGCCTCAGCCCAGCCCTAAGCCCAACCCTAGCTTCATCCCTAACCCTAACCCAAGCCTCATCCCTCACCCTAACTCTACCCTCATCCAAAACCTAGCCCGATCCTCACACCTAACCCTAGACTCAGTCTTAACCCCAACCCTAACACGAGCCTCCCTCTCACGCTAACCCTCATTGTTAGATGGTGAGTACTGAGGTATAGCAGCACTGTCAGAGCATCAGAACTGTAGTAGTGAATTATTGTCAGACTGTCAACACTGAGGCAGTGTCTCATTATAAAAGGGTCAGAATTGAAGGAGTGCCACACTAATACAGAGTCAGTACTAAGGTACTGCAACAGCGTCAGAGAATCAGAACTGTGGGAATGCATTATTGTCAAGGGTCATGTTCTGAGGCAGTGTCTCCTTGTGAGAGGGTCAGTACTGACAGAGTGCCTTCATTGTCTGACGGTCAGTACTGAGGCAGTGCTTCTTTGTCAGGGGGTCTGTAGTGATGGAGTGCCTCATTGTTGGATGGTCCAGTGTGAGGCAGTAACTCATTGCTGGAGGGTCAGTTCTCAGGGTGGGCTGATGATGTGGAGGTGTTGGACTGGGGCGGACAAGGCTGAGTATTGACACTCTGCTACAAATGCACTCTCTCAGTTCTGACCCTCTGACAATGGTAAACTCCCTAATTACTGACACTCTGCCAAGTAGGTACTGGCTCAAACAGACCCTCTGACAATAAGGCACTCCCTCAGTGCTGACCCTCTGATAGAGCTGCAGTTCCTCAGTTAGGCTGTGGCACTCCTTGAATTCTGATCCCATTACAATAAGGCACTACCTCAGTACTGACTCTCTGCCAAAGAGGCACTGCCTGAGAACTGACCCACTGACAATGAGGCACTCCATCAGGACTTAGCCTCTGTACTGACTTTCTAAATGTGTGGCACTCCTTCAATTCTGACCCCCTTACTACGTAGCCCTGCTGCAGTGCTGATCCTCTGACAACAATACATTCTCTCAAGCTCGATCCCCTCAAGATGAGGTCATGCTTCAGTATTAACACTGACAAAGAGTCACTTCCTTAATACTGACCCTGTTATCGTGTGGCACTCCCTCAGTTCTGATCTTATTACAATGAGGCACTTTTGACCGTCTGACACCTCCACAGTTCTGCACTACCTCAGTACTGACTCTCAGTACCTCAGAAGTGACCCTATTCTGATCCATTACAATGAGGCACTGCCTCAGTTGTGGCTGTATAACAATGATGCACTCCATCGTTTCTGAGCCCCATGCAGTGCTGTAATACTTCAGTGCTGTGGCACTTCCTTAATTTTGACTCCCTTACATTGAGGCTGTGCCTCAGTATTGACCCTCTGAAAATAATGCACTCCTACAGATCTGGCCCTCTGATGCTGCTGCAATACCTTAGTTTTTACCTGCTAATTGTGGTTACCCTCAATTCTGATGCCATTACATTGAGGCAGTTTCTCAGAACTGACCTTCTAACAATGGCACTCCCTTAGGACTGAACGTTAGATACAGCCACACTATCTCTGTTTTGACCCTCTAATCATGTGGCACTCCCTCAATACTGAACCCCTTACAATGAGTCACTACCTCAGTATTGACCCTCTGACAAAGAGGCGCTCCCTTAGGACTGACCTTCCATGCAAACAAACCCTAAAACAGAGACCCCTTTCAATAACCTGTAAAACACGGAGCTCACTATAAATAATCCCAAAAACACAGCATCATGTATGTACACCCAAAAATACAGACATCCCTGTAAATGAACTCTGAAACACAATGCCTCCTGGAAATAATCTCCGACGCAGAACCTCATTTAAACAAACGGTTTAAAAAAAGGCCCCTGTAAATACACTCTCAAGCACAGAGGCCCTTTAAGTAAACCCGAAGAAAGGTCCCTCAGGAAGTAAAATGTAAACCACAGAGCCCCCGGCACATAACCCCCTGAAAATAAACCCTAAAACACAGACTTCATTTACGGGGATGTCTGTGTTTTACGATTTATATACAATGAAGCCTGAAACACACAGCTTTCTGTAAATAATCTCCGATGCAAAGCCTCATTTAAACAAACGATAAAAACAGAGCTACTTGTAACTACGCTCTCAAGCACAGAGACCTCTTTACATATAACCTAAGAAAGGTTCCTCAGGAAGTAAAATGTAAAACAGAGCCCCCAGTAAGAAAGAATAAAAGACAGAGCCCCATGTAAATTACATGTAAAATAGAGCTCCTTGTAAATAAACTCTGAAACAGTGCAGCCTGCAAATCCTCCCTAAAACTGTGCCTCCAGTAAATAAACCCTCAGAGACACCTCACCCCTCAGACAGAGACCCCTTTCAATAACCCGTAAAACAAGGAGCTTAATTCAAATAATCCCTAAAACAGAACCCCCTGTAATTGTATCCTCAAATATACAGACCCCTTTAAATGACTTTTAAAACAGATGCCCGAGGCAGTAGAATGTAAAACACAGGGCTCCCTCTAAATAAAGCCGAAAAACACAGAGCACCTGTCAATGCACCTTAACATTGAGCCGACCTGCAAATTATCCGTAAAACAGGGCCCCTTACAAATAAACCCTGAAAAGACAGAGTAAGAGCCCCCTGTAAACAAATACCAAAACACATAGTAAAAACCAGAAGAACTGCGGATGCTGCAAATCAGGAAAAAATAAAGTTGCTGGAAAAGCTCAGCAAGTCTGGCAGCAGTTGTGAGGGAAAAAAACAGTTAACGTTTCGGGTCAGGTGATCCTTCCTCAGAACCTCTGGCTGGCGCGTCTTTAATGCAGGGTCAATCGCCTTAAAATACCCTTTTCTGTGGTTTTTGTGAGGCACTATAACATTATAACATAAGAACCAAGAGCAGGAGGCGGCCATCTGGCCCCTCAAGCCTGCTCCGCTATTCAATAAGATCATGGCTGATCTTTTTGAGACTCAGAGTTCAATAGTGAGGAGTATCTTATCAGAGATTCATTCCTAAGGGTGTGCTTCAATGTCAAAGAATCCATTCTGAGGGAGGGCATCATGTGAGAATACAGAGGGAGATCCTTATTCTCAGATGGGAAATGCAGGGTTACAGAGATAGGTTAAGGAGTTGGGTCAGTGTGGACTTGGGCTTAATGGCCTGTTTTACACTGGGGATTCTATGATTCTGATGAGAGGATCAGTACTGTGGCATTTCAGCACTGTTGGAGGGTAAGATCAGTGGGAGTGCATAATTGTCAGAGGGTCAATACTGAGGCTGAGGCAGAGCCAGGGTACTATAGACCAGTGAGCCTCTGGACTGACATTCCAGTCCTACCTCAGAACTGATCCTCTGACAGAGCTGCAGTTCCTCTGCAATCTTGAGGCACACCCTCAATCCTGACCCCATTTCAATGAGGCACTGCCACAATATTGACCCTCTGACAATGAGGCACTCCCTCAGTACTGACCCAGTGACTATAATGCACTCCCACAGTTCTGACGCTATGGCAATGAGGTCTGAAGTCACACGACACCAGGTTATAGTCCAACAGGTTTATTTGAAAACACAAGCTTTTGGAGCCTCACTCCTCCTTCAGTCCAACATCGACACCTCCACATCACGGCAATGAGATCTGACAGTGCTTCCATTCCTTCGGGCTAAACCGCTAATCATGTGGCCCTCCATCCATTCTGATACCATTACATTGAGGCACTGCTTCAGAATGGACCCTTCTTACTCACCCACTGACAGTGCTGACTACATGTACTGACTGTCTAAAAT
>NW_025976753.1:2590-7282 GCF_021869965.1 Rhincodon typus | reverse complement strand
TGGTTGGAGTCATACCTGACACATAGGAGGATGGTTGTGGTTGTTGGAGGTCAATCATCTCAGCTCCAGGATATTTCTGCAGGAGTTCCTCATCTTCAGCTGCTTCATCAATAACCCTCTCTCCACCATATGGTCAGTAGGGGAAGCGATGGCCTTGTGGTATTATCACTGGACTGTTAATCCCAGGGCAGACGGTGGAATTTGAATTCAGTAAAAGTTTGAAATCTAACGATGACCATGAATCCATTGTCAATTGTTAGGGGAAAAAAAACCATCTGGTTCACTAATGTCCTTTAGGGTAGGAAACTGCCATCCTTACCTGGTCTGGTCTACATGAGACTCCAGACCCACAGCAATGTGGTTGACTCTTAATTGCGTACATGCCAATTCGGGACAGGCAATAAATGCTGGCCTCATCAGTGACACCCACATCCCGAGACTGAGTATAAAAAAAGTGGGTATGTTTACCGATGATTGCACAATGTTCAGCACCATTCTTGACTCCTCAGATACTGAAGCAGTCTATATAACACATACAAGATTTGGACAATATCCAGGCTTGGGCTGACAAGTGGCAAGTGACATTTGCACCACACAAATGCCCAGGCAATGACCATCACCAATAAGAGACAATCTAACCATCGCCCCTTGACATTCAATGGTGTTACCATCACTGAATCCCCCACTATCAACATCCTGGGGGTTATCATTGACCAGAAACTCAGCTGGACTCACCGCATCTGTGAAGAGAAATCAGAGTTAATGTTTCAGGTTGAGTAACCCTTCCTCAGAACTAATGGAAGCTACGAAAATGTCAGTTTATATACAGAAGATAGGGTGAGGGGAAGGGGTAAGGGGTGAACAATAGGTGGGGATAGATCCCAAAGAGAAAGAAGAGCAGTTGGACAGACATCGAAATGGATAATGATCTGGCTAGGAGAGTGAATTGGGGGACTGTTAGTGGCAAACAATAGGAAGTGTCTAATGGCAGGCTATGCGGTAACAAGGCCTAGTGTGTGGGGTGGGGTCTGGGACACGGGAGAGTTTAGGCCCTAAAATTATTGAACTTGACATTGAGTCCGGAGGGCTGTAGGGTCCGCAAGCAGAAAATGAGGTGTTGTTCTTATAGCTTGTGCTGAGCTTCACTGGAATACTGCAGCAAGTCAGAGACAGAAATGTTGGCCAGGGAGCAGGGTGGTGCGTTAAAGTGGCAGGCAATTTACAAGGAGCAAATGAGGTGGGGATATAGCCCAAAGAAAGACAAGAACAGTTGGACAGACAAAGGAGTGGATAACAATCTGGCTGTTACCACCTTATCTTCTGGATATAAATGGACATTTTCCCAGATTCCATCAGTTCTGAGGAAGGGTCACCAGACCCGAAACGTTAACTCTGATGTCTCTTCACAGATGCTGCCAGACCTGCTGAGCTTTCTATTTATGTTTCTGATTTGACAGTATCTACAGTTCTTTTTTTTATCTGCAAGGCACAACTCAGGAGTGTGATGGAATACTCCCCACTTGCCTGGATGGGTGCAGCTCCAATAACATCACAAGAAGGTTGACACCATCCAGGACAAAGCAGACGCTTGATTGGCACCACATCCACAAGCATCCACTCCCTCCACCACCGACACTCAGTAGCAGCAGTGTGTACTATCTACAAGATGCACTACAGAAATTCACCAAAGATCCTCAGACAGCACCTTCCAAACCCACGATCACTTCCATCTAGAAGGACAAGGGCAGTAGATGTATGCGAAGTCACTCACTATCCCGACTTAGAAATATATCGCCATTCCTTCACTGTCGCTGGGTCAAAATCCTGGAATTTCCTCCCTGAGGGCACTGTGGGTCTACCTACAACACATGCACTGCAGCAGTTCAAGAAGGCAGCTCACCACCACATTCTCAAGGGGCAACTAAGGACGGGCAATTAATGCTGACCCAGTCATTATGCACATCCCATGAGTAAATATAAAAAAATCTGCAGTGTTTCTCTAGCATTCTTTGCACTAGTGTCAGATGACAAGCATGTGCAGGATTTTGTTTTGATTAAAAGAATGAGTTCTGGTAGTCCGAATTCTATGTGGTTTTATTCCAGCTACTGAATGACATCCACATTCTGACCCAGTTATAATTGCCAATTACAAACAACTTTCACGATTTGGTAATTCTTCGACGGCTTGCTCCTGGATCCTCTGTTGGTGTGTTTGAAGATGTTTCCACTGAAAGTTCAGGGGAGCTGCTTGCAACTGCTTCACTTTCAACTGGCTTCCTCTGCAGAATGGTCTTGAAATCCTGCACAAATAAACAGCCAGAGTAAACATTGCAGAACTGGGTAGGAGAGAGACTGTGAATGAGTGTAGAAACACTGGGTTGGGGGGAGGTGGGTAATCAAAGGAAAAACTCTCTGCTCATTGGAGTCATAGCACATCGGAAGGTGATTGTGCTTGTTGGAGGTCAGTCATGTCAGCTCCAGGAGTTCCTCAGGGTG
Source organism: Rhincodon typus (assembly GCF_021869965.1). Taxonomy (NCBI): domain Eukaryota; kingdom Metazoa; phylum Chordata; class Chondrichthyes; order Orectolobiformes; family Rhincodontidae; genus Rhincodon; species Rhincodon typus. The sequence goes on along the minus strand of NW_025976753.1, from coordinate 4,786 downwards.
TAGCCCTAGGCCCAACCATCTTCAGCTGCTTCATCAATGACCCTCCCTCCATCATAAGGTCAGAAGTGGGGATGTTCGCCGATGATTGCACAATGTTCAGCACCATTCACGACTCCTCAGATACTGAAACAGTCCATGTTCATATGCAACAAGATCTGGACAATATCCAGGCTTGGGCTGACAAGTGGCAAGTGACATTCACGCCACACAAATACCAGGCCATGACCATCTTCAGCAAGACAGAATATAGCCATTGTCCCTTGACATTCATTGGTGTTCCCATCACCAAGTTAACACAGGGGGGATTGTGGAGTGGGGGATAAAGCTGATTGGTTAGTAGCAGACATGTTAGAAAGAGCTGGCCAGAGGCTGGATACGTTTTGACCACTTCCCCCGAGTCCACACCTCCTCAAACCATCGCCCCATGCTCATCCCAAAGACAGTCCATTCTTTTACCTCTGATTGAGAGTGGAAGAAGGAAGTGGGTGAGAGAGAGGGAGAGGCAAAGAACCTAAAATAAAATGTTGATTACAGAATGACGCATTGACATAAGTGAGACTAGACAAATAAACATGTGAGAGAGAGAGAGAGAGACTGAGAGACAGCCACAGAGAGACAGTGTGAGATAAAGCAAAAAGGAAATTAGGAAAGCAAAGAGGAAATTAGGAGAGCTAAAAGGAGATATGAAAGGATAATGACAAGGAAAATAAAGGAAAATCCTAAGTTATTTTAAAAGTACATCAAGGACAGAGGATAATGAGGGAAAGAGTAGGGGCCATTAAGGGCCTCAGTGTAATTTGTGCAAGGAGTTGGAAGATTTAGGTCGGGGTCTAAATAAATACTTTGTGTTGGTGTTCACTAGTGAGAGGGATGATACGACTATAGAAATCAGGGAGAAGATCTGTGATACGATTAATGAAATGAGCGTAGACAGAGAGGAAGTTCAGAGTGATCTGGCAGTTTTAAAAACATATAATTCTCCAGGACTGGGTGAAATGTATCCCAGGCTGTTCAGTGAGACAAGGGAGGGAATAGTAGGGGTACTAGCAATAATTTTCAATTCGTCTCCAGCTACAGGAAAGGTGCTGGTGAACTGGTGGACAGTCAATGTGGTTATTCAAGAAGACAGCAAAGGATAAACCAGGAAACTACAGGCTAGTTAGTGTAACCTCAGTGTTGGGGAAACTACTGGAAGCAATTCTGAGGGACAGATTAATCTGCATTAGAGAGGCAGGGATTTGTCAACGCCAGTCAACATAACCATATTGAGGTGAGGTCATGTCTGAAGACGGGTCACTAGGATTTGAAATGTTAACTCTGTACCTCTCTCCACAGATACAGTCAGGACTGCTGACATACTCCAGCAATCCCTGTTTCTGTTTCTGACCAAATTGATTACATTTTTCAAGGAGGTGAGCAGGTGGGTAGGTGAAGGCAATGTATTCGACATAGTCCACTTGAACTTCAGCAAGGTTTTTGCTCGTCTCACTTGGGAGACCGATAGCAAAACTAAGAGCTCTGGGATCCAAGGAAATTTGGCAAATTGGATCCACAATTGGCTGAGTCGCAGGAAGCAGATGGTGATGGTTGAAGGCTGTTTGTGAGACTGGAAGCCTTGTCTGCTGGGATCCTACAGGGGTCAATGTTGGGGCCTTTGCTGTTTATAGGTTATATAAATGATTTAGACTTGAATGTAGGAGGATTGATCAGGAAGTTAGCAGATGATATAATAACTGGTGGAGGAGTAAATAGTGAGGCAGCAGACTCAGATTACAGGAGGATCTAGACAAGCTGGTCAGATGGACTTCTCAGTGGCGAATGGAACTCAACCTGGAGAAATGTGAGGTGGTGTACTCAGGCAGGACAAACAAGGCAAGATAACGGGAGGATCTTGGGAAACACTGAGGATCAGAGGGACCTTGGTGTGCATGTCCACCAGATCTTTAGGTATCACGACATGTGGATAGACAGTTAAGAAGGCATATGGGAGTCCTGCCTTTATTAGCCAAGGCAGGGAGTTTAAAAGCAGGGAGATTATGCTGGGACTGTCTAAAATATTGGTTAGACCATAGCTAGAATATTATGTACAGTTCTGGAATCCATACTATAGGAGGGCTGTGATAACATTGGAGAGGGTACAGAGGGAGACTGACCAGGATGTGATAGCACTGGAGAGGGTACAGAGGGAGATTGACC
>NW_025976753.1:0-2580 GCF_021869965.1 Rhincodon typus | reverse complement strand
CAGGATGTGATAGCACTGGAGAGGGTGCAGGGGGAGATTGACCAGGACAGACAGAGAGAGAAGGAGAGACAAAGAGACAGAATGAGAGACAGAGAGACAGAGAGAAAGGGAAAGACAGAGAGAGAGGGAGAGAGAGATACACAGAGAGAAAGAGAGAAACAGACAGACAGGAGTATAGGAAGGCAAAAAGAGAGAGAGTAGGAGAGAAAGACAGAGGTGGATAGGGACGCAGAAAGAGAAAGAGCAAGAAAGAAGGGAAAGGAAAAAGACAGTGAGAAAGACAGAGGGTCTCCTTACGGGCAGGGTGAATTTGAGAGGATTCTTTATCAGGTCTATGATGAACGGATGCCTCAGTAAAATCTGAAATGGAACAGGTTCAAAGTTCTTTGATCCCAAATCTTTGTACACCTGAGTTAAATGCTGCAAGAGAGAAGAAAAGTGTAAGAGTGAGTGTTTTGTTTAGATTTGACAAGAGAACATCACAACCAGCAAATCCAAGGGTACCTTGTTATCCATTGGGGTTTGGAGAGCTGATAGTGACTGGACATGGCAGTGTCTCTGCACAGGCAGGACAGGCCACTGGCCCAGGACAACCCCCAGTGAGCTGACTAACACCAGCATTCACAAAACAATGTCTGGACCTGGGAACATAGAAACTAGCAGCAGCAGTAGATCATTCGGCCCTTCAAACCAGCTGCACCATTCAATATGGGCATAGCTGATCCTCGATCTCAATGTCATATTCCTGCTTACTCCCGACATATTTTTTACATTTTAAAGGTATCATTCAACTGTTTCTGACCCACTGACCAACAGCAGAACTCACAATCACAGGATTACTAATGTACACAAGGGATCACTCAGTGATAAATGAGCATTATTACTCAGTACCAAGCTCCTGCTCTTTCCTGTTTGCTTGCCTGTGGGACGGCCTCGATTGGACCTGTCAGTAACACATTTCTGGGCAGTACACTCTAACCTGAACTAACTGCTGAATAAAAACGCATTTTTTTTCACATCATGTTTGCTCTCTTGGCAAACTACTTTCCATCAATGTCCTCTCATTCTTATTTATTTTACCAGCAGAAACAGATCCTCTTTATAATAATGGAACCATTCTTGTGAATCGCCCCCACAATCTCTCCAAACCAATCACATCTTTCCTATAACGTCAAACCCACAATCCTCCAACTGGGGGTCTAACAAGTGTCTTGTACAAGTTCAGCATCACCTCCTTGCTCTTGTACTCTTATGCCCCCATTAATAAAGCTGAGGATACTGTGTACTTTATTAACAGCTCTCTCCATGTGTCCTTTCTGTTACCTCTTCAAAAAATTCTAGCAAGTTCATTAAATGCAGTTTTCCCTCTAGAAATCTGTGCTGATTCTTCCCAATCATCCCCACCTTTTCCATCAGTGACTACTGATTCTATCCTGAATAATTGCTTTGAGAAGTTCCCCTACAGCTGAGATTACTGGGATTATTTTTAAAACCTTTTTTGAAAAAAGCTGCATTTTTTTTTTGCAAATTTCAAATCTTCCAGCACCTCCTTGAGTCTAGGGAAGACTAAATGATTATGTGCAGTGCCCCCACAATTTCTACTCTTCCTTCCTTCAGAATCCTTGGTTACATCTCATCTGGTCCCAGTGCCTTGTCAATTTTGAGGCTCACTGACCAATGCATTGGCCAATCGCTGAACTCAGTGACGAATCACAAGACTCACTGACAAATCACAAGGTTCAGCAACCAATCACAGGACTCTGCGACCAATCACAGGACTCTGCGACCAATCACCGGGTTCAGTGACCAATCACCGGGTTCAGTGTGCACCACCTGTAGTGAGTTTCTGGTGGCTCCTTGCTACAGGAATGCAGGTTGTGTATCTGCAGTGTAACCTACCTTGCAGTAAAGCTGTTCAATTTCATATTTGTTACTGTGGCGATGAGTATCCTCACTCTTGGCAACCCCATGTGTTAGGATCTGAAACAGTGCGTATATTGGCACCATCTCGGCTGAAGGAGAAGTTTCATCAGAGGTGTTGAGAACAATTGGAGTCTCCCTTACAGACTGCCGATCAATGCATGGTTCAGACTGGATTAGAAGATTAAAATTGGATCATTGTTAAATTGGTCTCCACTTGTTAAAGTAAAGAACCTTCTATAAAATCCCCCATCAAACACCCTGAGGACAAGGGATAGCACAGGGTTAGACACAGAGTCAAACTCTCTGCACAGTTTGTCTCCCAGCTTTCCAAGTGCTCACCTTGAGTAGGGTGGAGTCTGAGTCTGGATTCCAGGTCAGGATTATTCCAGAAGCCAGGCTGAGCGATCGGTGGAATCCCTGGGCTGGGTCTCGGTGAGCTGCAAAGTACAGCAGCATGTTGTTATATTCCAGCTCTGGTGGCGACCGGCTCCCATCAGCAAACAGAGTGAAAAAAACCTAAGGCCAAACAGGCACTGTGTGACTGATCTGCACAGATAGAGACAACACCAACAGCTGTACTAGAAAGACAATACAGGCATTGGGAAGGGGTAGGGGCTATGATAAGGCTCAGGGAAACAGTGTCCGCTCAGTGGGTAG
>NW_025976752.1:696-7283 GCF_021869965.1 Rhincodon typus | reverse complement strand
GTACCTGTGGAGTCGGTTATGGGTATCATTAATCATTGCTTGTAGCATTCTGCATCTGATCTGTTCAGCTGTTTTATAGCCTGTGGGATGTTGAGTGGAGGTTTGTATTTCACACTGCGGGGCAGTACCTGGTTCCTGAGGCATTGCAGAGAAAGTGAAATTGTTTGTGGGTAGAGCTCAGTCCGTTGGCGAAGGTTTCCCATTGTCTGCCAATTTTTAGAGTGTTACGCCCATAGGTATTTAAAGTTTGGCAAAGATCTGTAGCTCAGGTTGTGGATGAGTTGTTGACTTGCTCGCCAAGCTGGCTTGTTCTCGTTCAGACGTTACCATGCTAGGTGACGTCATCAGTGGAGCCTCCAATGAAGCGATGTTATTCTACTCCACTCGGAATTTATACTGTTTGGTCTGCTATGATGAGTACTGTCATTTTTGGTTCTGATCTGTATGGGGTTATATATAGGGTCCAATTCTATATGTTTGTTGATTGAAGTATGGTTGGAGAATTCCCATGCGTGTCTATGTTTGGTTTGGGCTACTGTGGTTACTTGGTCCTAGTTAAACTGATGGCCTTCATTGTCTGAGTGTACTGTTATTAATACTTCAATCAACAAACATATAGAATTGGACTCTATATACAAACCCATACAGAACAGAACCGGAAATGACACAATCACCATACAGACCGGACAGTATAAATTCCAAGCAGAGTAGAACAACATAGCTTCATCAGAAGCCTCACTGATGATGTTACCTAGCATGGTGACGAAACGTCTGTAGGAAAACAAGCCAGCTCGGCGTGCAAGTCAACAGCCTCAGGGGAATTTTATTCTTTACAATCCTTTGTTTCCCAACATGATAAGAAGGTTAGCTGCCTGTCTTTTTTTTCTCAAGTTATCCATTGATCAAGAAAGTGAAGCTTTTTTCTCCTTTGCTTAAATAACAAATTCTGTCCAAATGTTCCTGGAGTGCCAGTCCATGTTGAGATGCTTGCTTTTCATTCTTACTATTCTGCCTTGTGCGCTTTAAATGTGTCAAAGTAAAAATATACCTGATAGTGTAGTGGTTTTTCTTATTTATATGTCATTAGTTTCTCTTCTCTTATCTATTGGTGGTAGTTTTAAAGGTTGTTACTTCCAAATTAGCTGGTTTGTGTTTGTAAATGAGAGAGGGAGAGACAGAGTGAATATGGTGATATAATGTAGGGCTTTTTAAAATTATTTTTGAACTTTTCCGAGAGGCATAGTGGCAGAATTGAACAATTTCTGATCTAGAACATCTTTTCTCAGTGTTATAATTTTTATTGCACTCCCGGATCACTTCCTTAGATTGAAGCTGTATTTCAGCTCCTTTTAGAAACTGCTTTTTAGATCAGATTTACTGTGGCCTCCTTTTTATTAAAAGACCCTATTTCCCAATGTCTCTAGTTTCAGTCCAGTTGTATCCTTTCATCTTCCTTGTTAAATGTTTTTGTCAGCGCAAACTCAATGGGCTGAAGGGCCTGTTCTGTGCTGTATGATCCTGCGATAAACCAGGATCTAGGGCTGTTAGGGGCAGGCAATGAATATGGAGAAAGATGTTCACATTCTGAAATTGTTAAACTCAATATTGAGTCCAGAAGGCTGTAGGGTCCCCAAACGGAAAATAAGATGTAGTTCCTCCAGCTTGTGCTGAGCTTAGCTGGAACACTGCAGCAAGCCTGAGACAGAGATGTTGGCCAGGGAACAGGGTGGTGTGTTAAAGTGACAGACCTGTCTTTTTGACAGACAGAGTGAGGTGATTGCCCAGTCTGCATTTCATTTCCCCAATGTAGAGGAGACCACACTGTGAGCAGCAAATGCAGTAGACTAGATTGTGGGAAATGCAGGTAAAGTGCTGCTTCACCTGGAAAGTATGTTTGGGCTTTGGATAGTGGGGAGGGGAAGATGCCATGGGGCTGTGAGGGGTAGGTGCTGTTGGGAGTGATGGAGAAGTGGACCAGGGTGTCCCAAGGGAACGGTCCCTGCGGAAGGCTGACAGGGGAAGAGAGGGGAATATGTGTCTGATGGTGGCATCTCGCTGGAGGTGGCGGAAATAGTGTCTGATGATGTTCTGGATGCGTAAGCTGGGGGGATGGTAAGTGAGAACCAGGGGAACTGTGCCGCTGTCGTGGGAGGGAAGAGGGGTGGGGTATGAGGGCAGAAGTGTGGGAGATGGGTCAGACCCAGCTAAGGACCCTGTCCATCACAGTGACAGGGCATCCTCAGGTGACGAAAATGGTGGGGGCATTTCTGAGGCCCTTGCAGAATGCGATATTATCAGGACCAGATGGAATGGAGATGGAGAAACTGGGAGAATAGAGTCCTACATGTGCCTGTGTCAAGCCATTAGCATCTGTTTAGAGATAACAAGGTGCAGAGCTGGATGAACACAGCAGGCCAAGCAGCATCAGAGAAGCAGGAAGGCTGACGTTTCGGGCCTTGACCCTTCTGTTAGATATGTTTTTACTGTTGTGTTTTGGTTTACAGTATGTCAGCAAACCTTTAGAATACACGTTAACGATATCATCACAGCATCCTGCATGTGAGCTGAGAGTATAAAGGTCTCACATTCCAACTTACCTCAGACCATTTGAAGCATGACACTCTAGAGGAAACCTACTGCTCTGTTGTAAGCTGATAGCTCACTGTTCGCTCAGGTCTGTAGGTGCTGAGAAATGTGATGCTTGTTCACAATGGTTAGTTGTAATAATTGTCTGTTAAACAATATCATCATATCCATATACAGTTTCTTATGTTATGGGAGATAATGTAAACATTGCCACTTTTGCTAAAACACCCTTTTGGAGGTAAATGCACACCAAAGCCAAGAAAAATCATAAAAGCTGTTTGCTGCAATTACAACTCTTGATGTATTACCCCTTCTCATTTGATTTATTCTCTCCACAGTATTGGGCCATTGTAGCTCTGATCCACTTTATATTTCGGTGGATTTCCATTCTGTGCCAAAGGCAAAGTACGCACAAAAGTTTTAAAAAGTCACTGAGACAATAGATTGTTGCAATGTTAATGCATTACTCTCCGACCTTGTGTCCCAGTATAATGCTGCATCAGTCTGTCTTGACAATTGGTAACACCTCACAACCATTTTTTTGGAAAGTATCTGCTCTGTTCTGACTGTAAACAGAAACAGAGAGACAAGCATAATCAGAGCCAACAAATCCAGCACATTCTGTCCCATTTTGCAAAAGGGAAGCAGTGAGGGAAAGGTGAACAGAGTAGTAACTATGAAGGTGGTTGAGAGTGACAGACAAAATCGGATGATGCAGTAATGCTAGGAAGTGTAATGTTTGTTATTTGTATTACTGTGTAAAGATATTTTGTACTGACTGGACACTGTGAATCTGATCATTACTGTTTGTTCTTTCTGTGGGTCACTGTGAAATAGAGCAGCTTCAACAGTAGGGAACAAACTTTCACCTTCAGAGAGATTGAGAGGAAAGATCATAGAGTCCCTACAGTATGGGAACAGGCCATTCGGCCCATCAAGTCCACACCGCCCCTCTGAAGAATCCACCCAGACCCATTCCCCTATCCCTGCATTTCCCATGGCCAACCCACACAGCTTGCACATCCCTGGTCACTATGGGACGATTTAGCATGGCCAATCCACCCTAAACTGCACATCTTTGGACTGGGGGAGGAAGCTGGAGCACCCGGAGGGTGAGAGTGGGGCCGGTGAGGCAGTGACGGTGAGAGCGGGGACGGTGAGGCAGTGACGGTGAGAGGGGGGACGGTGAGCCAGTGAGGTTGGAGTCGAGGAAGGCAGACACGGGGAGAATGTGCAAACTCCATGTAGACAGTGGCCCGAGGGTGGGATCGAACCTGGGTCCTGGCGCTCCCGAGGCAGCAGTGCTAACCACTGAGTCACAAATACTCTGTTCACATCATAAGGGGATATTATTGATGGGGTATAGTTGTACTAAATATAAATCACTCCAACCACAGACAGGAGTTGTTCTCATTTGAAAATTTAACAGCAGATTCTAAGTTTGCAGCAACCAGCTCATCCTACCTCAGTGTTTCGCCAATGTTGGTCTGGCCAATGGCAGGGTTATTTGGGTGGGAAGTAGGGGAACTGTACAGACGTCTCAGGGGTGTGCCAAAAGTAAGGAGAGAATGCTCTCTGCTTACTATTCAATAGAAATACCTTTACTGCTTCGGCTGAGTTCCCAGCATCAATAGGTTCTAAGGGTGACTCACTCTGTGAGAATGTGTAGGAGCATTTTGACCGTATCAATAGGAGTTTAGCGAAGTTCAACCCATTTACATCTCGACGTATGTTCAACTTGTCAAAGAGTATCACACAGTAATTGGCCACGTCTTAAGGGATGTGAAGACAGCAGTTATCAATGTGTGGATCATCTGATGTAGACTCCTAAAAGCGACTGTTTCAGGGTGACAATCTGATGTGATCGCAGTCAGAGCGAGTAAGCAAAGAGTTTAACATGGCTTATATAAAAGCACAAAGTGCTGGAGAGACTCCGGAGATCTGGCAGCATCTGTGAAAACCAAGAAACAGAATTAACATTTCAAGTCCAATATGATTCTTCTTTCAGCACATCTGTTTTTATTTCTGATCTCTGGTATTCACAGTCCTGAGCTTTCACCAATTAGGCCTATTAATTAAAAACAATGTTAATATTACACAACGATACTGCACAGTGTTAGACTTTGTGTTTTTTAAAAAATGTGCTTTAACTGGAGATGGACATTAGATTTGAATGTTGTCAGGAGAATTGAAAGTTATTGTGTTTGTTACAAATATTAAAAAGATGCATTTTCTGTAATGATACATTCTTGTACCATTTATTGGCAGATGCATGTAATTTTTCTCACACCACAGGAGGGAGGATGAGAACTCTGATATTCCTATTGATCCTTTTTCCTTTCCTATGTTGCCGAACATGATACATCCTTCTCCTACATCCTCGAAAAATTTTGTCTTGAGACTCCTCCTCCTCCTCGTCAATCTTCACAAGTCAGATCATTACCGTCAGTGATACCTGTCCATTGTTTCTCTTCATTCCTCAGTTGTCCCTGCTCAGTCAAGAGCACGTTTGTCAAATCGAGCCCAGAACTGGTCACCAACGAACTTCGGGAAGGCCAAAGACATTGGATTCATGCCTGGTACAAACCAAGCACCTTGCTTCGTGCTGAGCTGAACTCTTCCTACACATCACTTTAGACCTTTAGTTCTATCTCCATCACTACATTACTTCTCTCTCTATTCCTATCTTCATGTTTGGGACATCATCACAGATAAAGCTCCTTTTGCTACCCCCAGACTCCTAATCTTCTGCACCCACCATAAACAGCAACTTCTGCTGTACACATCCTACACACATCCTCTCCTGCTCACACATGCACATTGTCTCCTCAATTCACCTCCATTGGCGAGTCCCACTATCTTTACAATCTCAGAAAGCTCCATTACCCTTCCTAAATCCTCTGCATCCATCCTTCTTGAAATAACATGAAGGAAGTAGGTATCCCATGACCAAGTGACCAACTGGCTCAGAGCCAGTCCTGACAGTGAGCAGACCCTCTGACCCTCCTGTTTGTATCTGTCAGCCAGGGCTCCCTGATTAGGGCCAGGTTAACAGCCCCAGTCAGGGAACTGAACGTGCAGGTTGTGTTGTGTAGTGATGGTGGATTGAGCTTCAGCTGGAACGACAATGGTGGATCGGGATTGGGCCGTGAGAGTGGGGCCGGTCAGACAGCGAAGGTGAGAGTGGGGCCGGTGAGGCAGTGACGGTGAGAGTGGGGACGGTGAGGCAGTGACGGTGAGAGCAGGGCCGGTGAGGCAGTGACAGTGAGAGCGGGGACGGTGAGGCAGTGACGGTGAGAGTGGGGCCGGTGAGGCAGTGACGGTGAGAGTGGGGCCGGTGAGGCAGTGACGGTGAGAGCGGGGACGGTGAGAAAATGACGGTGAGAGTGGAGATGGTGAGGCAGTGACGGTGAGAGTGGGGCCGGTGAGACAGTGACGGTGAGAGTGGGAATGGTGAGGCAGTGACAGTGAGAGTGGGGCCAGTGAGGCAGTGACGGTGAGAGTGGTGATGGTGGGGTAGTGATGGTGAGAGCGGGGACGGTAAGGCAGGGACAGTGAGAGTGGGGATGGTGGGGCAGTGATGGTGAGAGTGGGGATGGTGGGGCAGTGACAGTGAGAGCTGGGACGGTAAGGCAGGGACGGTGAGAGTGGGTATGGTGGGGCAGTGATGGTGAGAGCGGGGATGGTGAGACAGGGACAGTGAGAGTGGGGATGGTGGGGCAGTGACGGTGAGAGTGGGGATGGTGAGGCAGTGACGGTGAGAGTGGAGATGGTGGGGCAGTGACGGTGAGAGCGGGGATGGTGAGACAGGGACAGTGAGAGTGGGGATGGTGGGGCAGTGACGGTGAGAGTGGGGATGGTGGGGCAGTGACGGTGAGAGCGGGGATGGTGAGGCAGGGACGGTGAGAGTGGGGACGGTGGGGCAGTGACGGTGAGAGTGGGGACGGTGAGACAGTGACAGTGGGAGTGGGGCCGGTGAGGCAGTGACGGTGAGAGTGGGG
>NW_025976752.1:0-596 GCF_021869965.1 Rhincodon typus | reverse complement strand
GTGACAGTGAGAGCAGGGACGGTGAGGCAGTGATGGTGAGAGTGGGGACGGTGAGACAGTGACAGTGAGAGTAGGGACAGTGAGACAGTGACAGTGAGAGTGGGGACAGTGAGACAGTGATGGTGAGAGTGGGGCCGGTGGGGCGGTGACGGTGATAGTGGAGACGGTGAGGCAGTGACGGTGATAGTGGAGACGGTGAGGCGGTGACGGTGAGAGCGGGGCCGGTGAGGCGGTGACGGTGAGAGTGGGGACGGTGAGACAGTGACAGTGAGAGTGGGGACAGTGAGACAGTGACAGTGAGAGTGGGGACAGTGAGACAGTGATGGTGAGAGTGGGGCCGGTGAGGCGGTGACGGTGAGAGTGGGGCCGGTGAGGCGGTGACGGTGATAGTGGAGACGGTGAGGCGGTGACGGTGAGAGTGGAGACGGTGAGACGGTGACGGTGAGAGTGGGGATGGTGGGTCAGTGACGGTGAGAGTGGGGACGGTGAGACAGTGATGGTGAGATCGGGGACGATGAGGCAGTGACGGTGAGAGCTGGGACGGTGAGGCAGGGACGGTGAGAGTGGGGATGGTGGGGCAGTGACGGTGAGAGTGG
>NW_025976751.1:0-7283 GCF_021869965.1 Rhincodon typus | reverse complement strand
TTCCAATGCTTCCACATCCTTCCTATAATGCGGCGACCAGAACTGTACGCAATACTCCAAGTGCGGCCGCACCAGAGTTTTGTACAGCTGCAACGTGACCTCATGGCTCCGAAACTCAATCCCTCTACCAATAAAACCTAACACACCGTACGCCTTCTTAACAACCCTATCAATCTGGGTGGCAACTTTCAGGGATCTATGCACATGGACACCGAGATCTCTGTGCTCATCCACACTACCAAGAATCTTACCATTAGCCCAGTGCTCTGTATTCCTGTTACTCCTTCCAAAGTGAATCACCTCACACTTTTCCGCTTTAAACTCCATTTGCCACCTCTCAGCCCAGCTCTGCAGCTTATCTATGTCCCTCTGTAACCTGCAACATCCTTCCGAACTATCCACAACTCCACCGACTTTAGTGGCATCTGCAAATTTACTAACCCATCCTTCTACACCCTCATCCAGGTCATTTATAAAAATGACAAACAGCAGTGGCCCCAAAACAGATCCTTGAGGTACACCGCTAGTAACTGAACTCCAGGATGAACATTTCCCATCAACCACCACCCTCTGTCTTCTTACAGCTAGCCAATTTCTGATCCAAACCGCTAAATCACCCTCAATCCCATGCCTCCGTATTTTCTGCAATAGCCTACTGTGGGGAACCTGATCAAACGCTTTACTGAAATCCATATACACCACATCAACCGCTTTACCCTCATCATGTTTGGTCACCTTCTCAAAGAACTCCAATAAGGTTTGTGAGGCACGACCTACCCTTCACAAAACCGTGTTGACTATCCCTAATCAAATTATTCCTTTTCTAGATGACTATAAATCCTATATCTTATAATCCTTTCCAACACTTTACCCACAACCAAAGTAAGGCTCACTGGTCTATAATTACCAGAGTTGTCTCTACTCACCTTCTTGAACAAGGGGACAACATTTGCTAGTCTCCAGTCTTCTGGCACTATTCTTCTAGACAATGACGACATAAAGATCAAAGCCAAAGGCTCTGCAATCTCTTCCCTAGCTTCCCAGAGAATCCTAGGATAAATTCCATCCGGCCCAGGGGACTTATCTATTTTCACACCTTCCAGAATTGCTAACACCTCCTCGTTATGAACCTCAATCCCGTCTAGTCTAATAGACTGTATCTCAGTATTCTCCTTGACTACATTGTCTTTTTCCTGTGTGAATACTGACAAAAAATATTCATTTAGCACCTCTCCTATCTCTTCGCACTCCGCGTTCAACTTCCCACTACTGTCCTTGACCGGCCCCAATCTTACTCTCGTCATTCTTTTATTCCTGACATACCTATAGAAAGCTTTAGGGTTTTCCTTGATCCTACCTGCTAAAGACTTCTCATGTCCCCTCCAGGCTCTTCTTAGCTCTCTCTTTAGGTCCTTCCTGGCTAACTTGTAACTCTCAAGTGCCCTAACTGAGCCTTCACACCTCATCTTTACATAAGCCTCCTTCTTCCTCTTGACAAGAGATTCAACTTCTTCAGTAAGCCACGGTTCCCTCGCTCGACACTTCCTCCCTGCCTGACAGGTATATACTTATCAAGGACACGCAGTAGTTGTTCCTTGAACAAGCTCCACATTTCAATTGTGCCCAGCCCCTGCAGTTTCCTTCTCCATCCCTTGCATCCTCAATCTTGCCTAATCACCTCATAATTGCCTTTCCCCCAGCTATAACTCTTGCCCTGCGGTATATACCTATCTCTTTCCATCGCTAAAGTAAACGTAACCGAATTGTGGTCATTATCACCAAAGTGTTCACCTACCTCCAAATCTAACACCTGGCCTGGTTCATTACCCAGTACCAAATCCAATGTGGCCTCGGCTCTTGTTGGCCTATCTACACACTGTGTCAGGAAACCCTCCTGCACACGTTGGACAAAAACTGACCCATCTAAAATACTCGAACTGTAGCTTTTCCAGTCAATATTTGGAAAGTTAAAGTCCCCCATAACAACTACCCTGTTACTTTTGCTCTTATCCAGAATCCTCTTTGCAATCCTTTCCTCTACATCTCTGGAACTTTTCGGAGGCCTATAGAAAACTCCCAACAGGATGACCTCTCCTTTCCTGTTTCTAACCTCCGTCCATACTACCTCAGTAGACGAGTCCTCATCAAACGTCCTTTCTGCCACCGTAATACTGTCCTTGACTAACAATGCCACACCTCCCCCTCTTTTACCACTTCCCTGATCTTATTGAAACATCTAAACCCCAGAACCTGCAACAACCGTTCCTGTCCCTACTCTATCCATGTCTCCGAAATGGCCACAACATCGAAGTCCCAGGTACCAACCCATGCTGCAAGTTCACCCACCTTCTGGATGCTCCTGGCTTTGAAGTAGACACACTTCAAACCACCTTCCTGCCTGCCGGTACACTCCTGCAACCTTGAAACCTCATTCATGACCTCACTACTCTCAACCTCCTGTACACTGGAGCTACAATTCAGGTTCCCATCCCCCTGCTGAATTAGTTTAAACCCTCCCGAAGAGCATTAGCAAATTTCCCTCCCAGGATATTGGTACCCCTTATGAAGCCTAAGATAGAGGCTTTTTACATTCTACTCTATGTCCTGCCATCTTTCGTGCAAATCTTAACTCCCTAAATGGGTTCAGAAGAAGGGTCACTGGACTCAAACCATTAACTGTGCGGCCAGACTTGCTGTGTGTCTTCAGCAATTTTGTTTTTGTTTTAGATTTTCCAGCATCCGCAGTTCGTTCTTTTCTGATTTGATGTTTTTGTGCAGAAATGTGACTCTGCCAATTGAATTTAGTTTGTTTACTCTCAGCATGTGCTGTGTGTCAATTTTTTTACATCAGGCATCAGGACCATTCAGTCAACTAACGTAGTGGAATCATTTTTATTAGCTGCCAGCACTAATGCAGCTTAATTGTATTATTCAGATTTCCTACAAAAATTTTGCAGAAGGACTTTAGAAACCTCAACGCAAAGTTATTAACTCATTTTGTTTATGCTATGATTAAATTTCCATCAATAGTACCTTTTTGTCTTTAGTTAAACTCTGGTAGTTTATAAAATTAAGCTGCATGAAATGTTAATATTAATTCAATTTCCAAAATAGAATACCGGTGGAATTTTGAAGCCTACTAATTCTCTACTTTTTTTGATTATCTGTTACGTTTATGATTTTAAAAATGAAGTCACATTATGAAAAAGTTATCTATGACAACAAATGATTTTACTGCTGATTTTCTCAGAAATTGACATCTTCATGTATTGATTTTGAAAAGTCACTAGTGCTTTAATGACAGATCATATTGAGTATGGAAAAGATTCATTTCTGGATTTTCCATATTTTTAGCAATTTTAAAAATTATTTACTTTAGTAAAATTTTGAATGAAGTGGTCAATGAGAAATGTATGAAAATTCCGCAATGATAAACACCCCCTCTATTGCAATGGAGTTACCTAAAATAAACTGACAGTGATAAAAGGTGGTGATTAACAGAAATGCTTAGAACATCTCCATTTTAGCAAGAGGCAAAATGAAATGAAACCTTTGAGTTAACTTATACAATCCCTGCAGTGCAAAAAGAGGCTGTTCAGCCCTCAAGTCTGCACCAACCCCCCAAACCCAGCCCGCTACTGTATCGCTGCATTTCCCGTAGCTAATCTACTTAGCCTGCACATCCCTGGACACTACAGATAATTTAGCATGTCCAATCTACTTAACCTGCACATCTTTGGACTGTGGGAGGAAACCAGAGCACCCAGTGGAAACCCACACAGATACAGGAAGAATGTGCAAACTCCACACAGATAGTGACCCAAGGCTAGGATCAAACCCAGGACCCTGGTGCTTTGAGGCAGCAGTGCTAACCACTGAGCCACTGTGCTGTCCATTAACTTCTACCACTACAGATTGTTACTCAGTGAAAATGAAATAAAAAAAATTCTAGGAAATACAATGTTATGTTTTATAAATTACACATACTTTCACTGTGGAATTATGATTTATGCTGAAGATCTGTGAAGCATTGTCCGGCTCTAACTTGAGAATAAGTATTAGAAGTTAATTGGCTTTTCGGATGTAAAATATTTGAAGTTTCTGAGGACAGAAACTTGCTGAGACATTCTGGGGAGAATAAGAAGTAATCTTATTCAAATATATTCCATCGTTGTTGGGTCCGAAAGACCAGATTTTGTTTTTTGGATATTCCCCCGGCTCACGGGTGCGGGTGTAGAAGGGAATAGGTTGAGAATAAGGGGAGGCCTTTGACCTGATGTGAGGGGTCTTGATGGACCATTAAGGAAACTTGAGTGACCATGGAGGTAAGGATACAGTGTTCTATTGGCTAGTCCAATGTGTGACAAGAGCGAAGCAAATGTGTAATAGAGAAATTACTTCAATAGTTCATGGGATGTGGGCATCAGTAGCATTTAGCGCTCATCCCTCATTGCTCTTCAGAAAGTAGTGGTGAGTGAATGGGAGGTATTATTGGAGCATTTCAGCTTCTCATTTTTCAAACATGAATCTTGATACAAAGCACATGAAGTGATTTTTTTTCAAAAAAAACTTACATTTTAGGTGATATAAATAATCAGATTCTAGCAGCTTAATGGACACTGGTAGGTCTTTAATATCTTTTACAAGTACTGATTTGTTATGTAGAAGTCTGAACAGTAAATACTGGTAGGTTATCTGACTTATGGTGGCATCACAGATGAGCCTATTGTGTTCACGACCTCTTGCCCTGTTATTTTCAGGGGGCACTTGCTTGCAACATGGAACAGCAACCCTGGACTCTCCAGTACCAACCCCGCTGAGAAAAGAACATTAACTAAACACTGAACCTAGGATCCTGTTAGTTTAAAAACCAAAAGAACTGCAGATGCTGGAAATCGGAAAGTAAAACAGAAATTGCTGGAAAAGCTCAGCAGGTCTAGCAGCATCTGTGGAGAGAAATTAGTTAATGTTTCGGGTCCGGTGACCCTTCATCAGAACTTCCTCACAAACTCAGTTCTGAGGAATTATCTCTGCCCCGAAACGTTAACTGATTTCTCTCTACAGATGCTGCCAGACCTGCTGAGTTTTTCCAGCAATTTTTGTTTCTGTATTCTCTTGATTTAAATGCTTCAATACCATGATGTATATAGTCATTGATCCACAGGCAATCCTTGTGCTACACCAGGACCCTGCAAACAAACAGCAAATCTGCCCTACTTATTTAAATTATTGTTGATTTGAGAAGGTGATGCTGAGCTGCTGTCTTGTGCACTTGCATTCCTGGCCAGTGATAGGACTACTGTTTAATATTCAGTATGAAATTCCACGATGTTGATGTAACAATTATGAAGTAATGTTTGTTTACATCCAAATGAAGATGTATGTGACCAGGAAAGGAGCTTGCAGTTGATGGTGCTACCATATTATCCCAGCTCTTGTTCTTTTTGGCAGTAGAGGTCAATGGCAGAAAGTTACTGCTGCATGAAGCTTGGACAATCAGTGCAGTACATCCAGTATATGGTATATAAGGAATTATAATGTGCTAGTGATTAGATGGTGGATATCAAGACTGTTGAAATACTATCTCTCTCAAGTTGTTATCTGAATTCAGAGTGGTGGTTTAGAACATAGAACATAGAACATTGAACTATACAGCACAGGAACGGGCCCTTCAGCCCACGATGTTGTGTCAAACATAACACCAAATGAAACTAATCCCTTCTGTCTGCTATTGGTCCATATCCTCCATTCCTTGCATATTCATGGGACTTTTTTATAAGTGACTTTTAAATGTCCCTTAAATGCCTCTATTGTATCTGCCTCCTCCAGAACCCCTGGCAGTGCGTTCCTGGCTCCTACCACACTGGAGTAAAAAAAATAACCTGCCCCTCACATCTCCTTTGAACTTTTCCCCCTCTAACATTAAATGCATGCGCCCAACTATTAGACATTTCAACTCTGGGTAAAAAAAATTTCTGACCATCAACCCTATCTATGCATCTCATAACTGTATAGACTTCTATCAAGTCTCCCCTCAGCTTGCGCTGCTCAAGAGAAAACAACCCAAGTTTTTCTAGCCTCTCCTTTTATAGCTCATCCCCTCTAATCCATGCACTATCCTGGTAAGCCTCTTCTGCACCTTCTCTGAAGCCTCCATATCCTTCCTGTAATGTGGTGACCAGAATTGAACGCAATACTCTAAATGTGGCCTAAAAAAAGTCTTTTAAAGCTGCAACATGACATCCTGACTCTTGTATTCAATTCCCCAAACAATAAAGACAAGCATGCCATACGCTATACCACCCTATCTACTTGCGTGGCTACTTTTAGGGAGCCATGAACTTAAACCCCAAGATCCTTCTGTCCATCAATGCTGTTCACAGTTCTGCCATTAACTGTATACATTTCCTTAACATTTGAGACAGCGCCTCTCATTTAGCTGAATTAAATTCAATCTGCCATTTCTCTGCCCATATCTGCAACTGATCTATATCCCGCTGTATCCTTTGACAACCTTTGACACTATCCACAACTCCACCGATCTTTGTATCGTCTGCAAACTTACTGATCCACCCATCTACACTTTCATCTAAGTCATTTATATATAATCACAAACAGCAGAGGTCCCAGTATGGATCCCTGCACAACACCACTAGTCACGGACCACCAGCCTGAAAAACAAGCTTTCACCAATACCCCTATCTTCTATGGGCAAACCAATTCTGATTCCACATGGCCAAGTCACCGTGGATCCCATGCATCTTAATCTACTGGATGAGCCTACCATTAGGACCCTGTTCAAAAGCCTTAGTAAAATTCATGTAGACATAGAACATAGAACATAGAACATAGAACATTACAGCGCAGTACAGGCCCTTCGGCCCTCGATGTTGCGCCGACCTGTGAAACCAATCTGAAGCCCATCTAACCTACACTATTCTATTATCATCCATATGTTTATCCAATGACCATTTAAATGCCCTTAAAGTTGGCCAGTCAACTATTTTTGCAGGCAAGGCATTCCACGCCCTTACTACTCTCTGAGTAAAGAACCTACCTCTGACATCTGTCCTATATCTATCACCCCTCAATTTAAAGCTATGTCCCCTCATGCTAGCCATCACCATCCGAGGAAAAAGGCTCCCACTGTCCACCCTATCTAATCCTCTGATCATCTTGTATGTCTCTATCAAGTCACCTCTTAACCTTCTTCTCTCTAATGAAAACAGCCTCAAGACCCTCAGCCTTTCCTCATAAGACCTTCCCTCCATACCAGGCAACAT
>NW_025976750.1:0-7283 GCF_021869965.1 Rhincodon typus | reverse complement strand
TTCCAATGCTTCCACATCCTTCCTATAATGCGGCGACCAGAACTGTACGCAATACTCCAAGTGCGGCCGCACCAGAGTTTTGTACAGCTGCAACGTGACCTCATGGCTCCGAAACTCAATCCCTCTACCAATAAAACCTAACACACCGTACGCCTTCTTAACAACCCTATCAATCTGGGTGGCAACTTTCAGGGATCTATGCACATGGACACCGAGATCTCTGTGCTCATCCACACTACCAAGAATCTTACCATTAGCCCAGTGCTCTGTATTCCTGTTACTCCTTCCAAAGTGAATCACCTCACACTTTTCCGCTTTAAACTCCATTTGCCACCTCTCAGCCCAGCTCTGCAGCTTATCTATGTCCCTCTGTAACCTGCAACATCCTTCCGAACTATCCACAACTCCACCGACTTTAGTGGCATCTGCAAATTTACTAACCCATCCTTCTACACCCTCATCCAGGTCATTTATAAAAATGACAAACAGCAGTGGCCCCAAAACAGATCCTTGAGGTACACCGCTAGTAACTGAACTCCAGGATGAACATTTCCCATCAACCACCACCCTCTGTCTTCTTACAGCTAGCCAATTTCTGATCCAAACCGCTAAATCACCCTCAATCCCATGCCTCCGTATTTTCTGCAATAGCCTACTGTGGGGAACCTGATCAAACGCTTTACTGAAATCCATATACACCACATCAACCGCTTTACCCTCATCATGTTTGGTCACCTTCTCAAAGAACTCCAATAAGGTTTGTGAGGCACGACCTACCCTTCACAAAACCGTGTTGACTATCCCTAATCAAATTATTCCTTTTCTAGATGACTATAAATCCTATATCTTATAATCCTTTCCAACACTTTACCCACAACCAAAGTAAGGCTCACTGGTCTATAATTACCAGAGTTGTCTCTACTCACCTTCTTGAACAAGGGGACAACATTTGCTAGTCTCCAGTCTTCTGGCACTATTCTTCTAGACAATGACGACATAAAGATCAAAGCCAAAGGCTCTGCAATCTCTTCCCTAGCTTCCCAGAGAATCCTAGGATAAATTCCATCCGGCCCAGGGGACTTATCTATTTTCACACCTTCCAGAATTGCTAACACCTCCTCGTTATGAACCTCAATCCCGTCTAGTCTAATAGACTGTATCTCAGTATTCTCCTTGACTACATTGTCTTTTTCCTGTGTGAATACTGACAAAAAATATTCATTTAGCACCTCTCCTATCTCTTCGCACTCCGCGTTCAACTTCCCACTACTGTCCTTGACCGGCCCCAATCTTACTCTCGTCATTCTTTTATTCCTGACATACCTATAGAAAGCTTTAGGGTTTTCCTTGATCCTACCTGCTAAAGACTTCTCATGTCCCCTCCTGGCTCTTCTTAGCTCTCTCTTTAGGTCCTTCCTGGCTAACTTGTAACTCTCAAGTGCCCTAACTGAGCCTTCACACCTCATCTTTACATAAGCCTCCTTCTTCCTCTTGACAAGAGATTCAACTTCTTCAGTAAGCCACGGTTCCCTCGCTCGACACTTCCTCCCTGCCTGACAGGTATATACTTATCAAGGACACGCAGTAGTTGTTCCTTGAACAAGCTCCACATTTCAATTGTGCCCAGCCCCTGCAGTTTCCTTCTCCATCCCTTGCATCCTAAATCTTGCCTAATCGCCTCATAATTGCCTTTCCCCCAGCTATAACTCTTGCCCTGCGGTATATACCTATCTCTTTCCATCGCTAAAGTAAACGTAACCGAATTGTGGTCATTATCACCAAAGTGTTCACCTACCTCCAAATCTAACACCTGGCCTGGTTCATTACCCAGTACCAAATCCAATGTGGCCTCGGCTCTTGTTGGCCTATCTACACACTGTGTCAGGAAACCCTCCTGCACACGTTGGACAAAAACTGACCCATCTAAAATACTCGAACTGTAGCTTTTCCAGTCAATATTTGGAAAGTTAAAGTCCCCCATAACAACTACCCTGTTACTTTTGCTCTTATCCAGAATCCTCTTTGCAATCCTTTCCTCTACATCTCTGGAACTTTTCGGAGGCCTATAGAAAACTCCCAACAGGATGACCTCTCCTTTCCTGTTTCTAACCTCCGTCCATACTACCTCAGTAGACGAGTCCTCATCAAACGTCCTTTCTGCCACCGTAATACTGTCCTTGACTAACAATGCCACACCTCCCCCTCTTTTACCACTTCCCTGATCTTATTGAAACATCTAAACCCCAGAACCTGCAACAACCGTTCCTGTCCCTACTCTATCCATGTCTCCGAAATGGCCACAACATCGAAGTCCCAGGTACCAACCCATGCTGCAAGTTCACCCACCTTCTGGATGCTCCTGGCTTTGAAGTAGACACACTTCAAACCACCTTCCTGCCTGCCGGTACACTCCTGCAACCTTGAAACCTCATTCATGACCTCACTACTCTCAACCTCCTGTACACTGGAGCTACAATTCAGGTTCCCATCCCCCTGCTGAATTAGTTTAAACCCTCCCGAAGAGCATTAGCAAATTTCCCTCCCAGGATATTGGTACCCCTTATGAAGCCTAAGATAGAGGCTTTTTACATTCTACTCTATGTCCTGCCATCTTTCGTGCAAATCTTAACTCCCTAAATGGGTTCAGAAGAAGGGTCACTGGACTCAAACCATTAACTGTGCGGCCAGACTTGCTGTGTGTCTTCAGCAATTTTGTTTTTGTTTTAGATTTTCCAGCATCCGCAGTTCGTTCTTTTCTGATTTGATGTTTTTGTGCAGAAATGTGACTCTGCCAATTGAATTTAGTTTGTTTACTCTCAGCATGTGCTGTGTGTCAATTTTTTTACATCAGGCATCAGGACCATTCAGTCAACTAACGTAGTGGAATCATTTTTATTAGCTGCCAGCACTAATGCAGCTTAATTGTATTATTCAGATTTCCTACAAAAATTTTGCAGAAGGACTTTAGAAACCTCAACGCAAAGTTATTAACTCATTTTGTTTATGCTATGATTAAATTTCCATCAATAGTACCTTTTTGTCTTTAGTTAAACTCTGGTAGTTTATAAAATTAAGCTGCATGAAATGTTAATATTAATTCAATTTCCAAAATAGAATACCGGTGGAATTTTGAAGCCTACTAATTCTCTACTTTTTTTGATTATCTGTTACGTTTATGATTTTAAAAATGAAGTCACATTATGAAAAAGTTATCTATGACAACAAATGATTTTACTGCTGATTTTCTCAGAAATTGACATCTTCATGTATTGATTTTGAAAAGTCACTAGTGCTTTAATGACAGATCATATTGAGTATGGAAAAGATTCATTTCTGGATTTTCCATATTTTTAGCAATTTTAAAAATTATTTACTTTAGTAAAATTTTGAATGAAGTGGTCAATGAGAAATGTATGAAAATTCCGCAATGATAAACACCCCCTCTATTGCAATGGAGTTACCTAAAATAAACTGACAGTGATAAAAGGTGGTGATTAACAGAAATGCTTAGAACATCTCCATTTTAGCAAGAGGCAAAATGAAATGAAACCTTTGAGTTAACTTATACAATCCCTGCAGTGCAAAAAGAGGCTGTTCAGCCCTCAAGTCTGCACCAACCCCCCAAACCCAGCCCGCTACTGTATCGCTGCATTTCCCGTAGCTAATCTACTTAGCCTGCACATCCCTGGACACTACAGATAATTTAGCATGTCCAATCTACTTAACCTGCACATCTTTGGACTGTGGGAGGAAACCAGAGCACCCAGTGGAAACCCACACAGATACAGGAAGAATGTGCAAACTCCACACAGATAGTGACCCAAGGCTAGGATCAAACCCAGGACCCTGGTGCTTTGAGGCAGCAGTGCTAACCACTGAGCCACTGTGCTGTCCATTAACTTCTACCACTACAGATTGTTACTCAGTGAAAATGAAATAAAAAAAATTCTAGGAAATACAATGTTATGTTTTATAAATTACACATACTTTCACTGTGGAATTATGATTTATGCTGAAGATCTGTGAAGCATTGTCCGGCTCTAACTTGAGAATAAGTATTAGAAGTTAATTGGCTTTTCGGATGTAAAATATTTGAAGTTTCTGAGGACAGAAACTTGCTGAGACATTCTGGGGAGAATAAGAAGTAATCTTATTCAAATATATTCCATCGTTGTTGGGTCCGAAAGACCAGATTTTGTTTTTTGGATATTCCCCCGGCTCACGGGTGCGGGTGTAGAAGGGAATAGGTTG
Source organism: Rhincodon typus (assembly GCF_021869965.1). Lineage (NCBI taxonomy): Eukaryota > Metazoa > Chordata > Chondrichthyes > Orectolobiformes > Rhincodontidae > Rhincodon > Rhincodon typus. The sequence continues at coordinate 3,032 of NW_025976750.1, read as the reverse complement.
AGAATAAGGGGAGGCCTTTGACCTGATGTGAGGGGTCTTGATGGACCATTAAGGAAACTTGAGTGACCATGGAGGTAAGGATACAGTGTTCTATTGGCTAGTCCAATGTGTGACAAGAGCGAAGCAAATGTGTAATAGAGAAATTACTTCAATAGTTCATGGGATGTGGGCATCAGTAGCATTTAGCGCTCATCCCTCATTGCTCTTCAGAAAGTAGTGGTGAGTGAATGGGAGGTATTATTGGAGCATTTCAGCTTCTCATTTTTCAAACATGAATCTTGATACAAAGCACATGAAGTGATTTTTTTTCAAAAAAAACTTACATTTTAGGTGATATAAATAATCAGATTCTAGCAGCTTAATGGACACTGGTAGGTCTTTAATATCTTTTACAAGTACTGATTTGTTATGTAGAAGTCTGAACAGTAAATACTGGTAGGTTATCTGACTTATGGTGGCATCACAGATGAGCCTATTGTGTTCACGACCTCTTGCCCTGTTATTTTCAGGGGGCACTTGCTTGCAACATGGAACAGCAACCCTGGACTCTCCAGTACCAACCCCGCTGAGAAAAGAACATTAACTAAACACTGAACCTAGGATCCTGTTAGTTTAAAAACCAAAAGAACTGCAGATGCTGGAAATCGGAAAGTAAAACAGAAATTGCTGGAAAAGCTCAGCAGGTCTAGCAGCATCTGTGGAGAGAAATTAGTTAATGTTTCGGGTCCGGTGACCCTTCATCAGAACTTCCTCACAAACTCAGTTCTGAGGAATTATCTCTGCCCCGAAACGTTAACTGATTTCTCTCTACAGATGCTGCCAGACCTGCTGAGTTTTTCCAGCAATTTTTGTTTCTGTATTCTCTTGATTTAAATGCTTCAATACCATGATGTATATAGTCATTGATCCACAGGCAATCCTTGTGCTACACCAGGACCCTGCAAACAAACAGCAAATCTGCCCTACTTATTTAAATTATTGTTGATTTGAGAAGGTGATGCTGAGCTGCTGTCTTGTGCACTTGCATTCCTGGCCAGTGATAGGACTACTGTTTAATATTCAGTATGAAATTCCACGATGTTGATGTAACAATTATGAAGTAATGTTTGTTTACATCCAAATGAAGATGTATGTGACCAGGAAAGGAGCTTGCAGTTGATGGTGCTACCATATTATCCCAGCTCTTGTTCTTTTTGGCAGTAGAGGTCAATGGCAGAAAGTTACTGCTGCATGAAGCTTGGACAATCAGTGCAGTACATCCAGTATATGGTATATAAGGAATTATAATGTGCTAGTGATTAGATGGTGGATATCAAGACTGTTGAAATACTATCTCTCTCAAGTTGTTATCTGAATTCAGAGTGGTGGTTTAGAACATAGAACATAGAACATTGAACTATACAGCACAGGAACGGGCCCTTCAGCCCACGATGTTGTGTCAAACATAACACCAAATGAAACTAATCCCTTCTGTCTGCTATTGGTCCATATCCTCCATTCCTTGCATATTCATGGGACTTTTTTATAAGTGACTTTTAAATGTCCCTTAAATGCCTCTATTGTATCTGCCTCCTCCAGAACCCCTGGCAGTGCGTTCCTGGCTCCTACCACACTGGAGTAAAAAAAATAACCTGCCCCTCACATCTCCTTTGAACTTTTCCCCCTCTAACATTAAATGCATGCGCCCAACTATTAGACATTTCAACTCTGGGTAAAAAAAATTTCTGACCATCAACCCTATCTATGCATCTCATAACTGTATAGACTTCTATCAAGTCTCCCCTCAGCTTGCGCTGCTCAAGAGAAAACAACCCAAGTTTTTCTAGCCTCTCCTTTTATAGCTCATCCCCTCTAATCCATGCACTATCCTGGTAAGCCTCTTCTGCACCTTCTCTGAAGCCTCCATATCCTTCCTGTAATGTGGTGACCAGAATTGAACGCAATACTCTAAATGTGGCCTAAAAAAAGTCTTTTAAAGCTGCAACATGACATCCTGACTCTTGTATTCAATTCCCCAAACAATAAAGACAAGCATGCCATACGCTATACCACCCTATCTACTTGCGTGGCTACTTTTAGGGAGCCATGAACTTAAACCCCAAGATCCTTCTGTCCATCAATGCTGTTCACAGTTCTGCCATTAACTGTATACATTTCCTTAACATTTGAGACAGCGCCTCTCATTTAGCTGAATTAAATTCAATCTGCCATTTCTCTGCCCATATCTGCAACTGATCTATATCCCGCTGTATCCTTTGACAACCTTTGACACTATCCACAACTCCACCGATCTTTGTATCGTCTGCAAACTTACTGATCCACCCATCTACACTTTCATCTAAGTCATTTATATATAATCACAAACAGCAGAGGTCCCAGTATGGATCCCTGCACAACACCACTAGTCACGGACCACCAGCCTGAAAAACAAGCTTTCACCAATACCCCTATCTTCTATGGGCAAACCAATTCTGATTCCACATGGCCAAGTCACCGTGGATCCCATGCATCTTAATCTACTGGATGAGCCTACCATTAGGACCCTGTTCAAAAGCCTTAGTAAAATTCATGTAGACATAGAACATAGAACATAGAACATAGAACATTACAGCGCAGTACAGGCCCTTCGGCCCTCGATGTTGCGCCGACCTGTGAAACCAATCTGAAGCCCATCTAACCTACACTATTCTATTATCATCCATATGTTTATCCAATGACCATTTAAATGCCCTTAAAGTTGGCCAGTCAACTATTTTTGCAGGCAAGGCATTCCACGCCCTTACTACTCTCTGAGTAAAGAACCTACCTCTGACATCTGTCCTATATCTATCACCCCTCAATTTAAAGCTATGTCCCCTCGTGCTAGCCATCACCATCCGAGGAAAAAGGCTCCCACTGTCCACCCTATCTAATCCTCTGATCATCTTGTATGTCTCTATCAAGTCACCTCTTAACCTTCTTCTCTCTAATGAAAACAGCCTCAAGACCCTCAGCCTTTCCTCATAAGACCTTCCCTCCATACCAGGCAACAT
>NW_025976749.1:0-7284 GCF_021869965.1 Rhincodon typus | reverse complement strand
ACAGTTCCTTGGCTTTTCCTTACAGCCTTTCTTAAGTAATAGCACAACATTAGCCACCCTTCAGTCTTCCGGCACCTCCCCTCTCGCTGTCGATGATACAAATATCTCCACTTGCGGTGGGTGGGGGGGTGTGTGGCGTGAAATCTCTTCCTTAGCTTCCCACAATGTACTGAGATACACTTGTCCAGATCCTGGGGATTTATCTAACTTCATGTCTTTTAAGACCTCCAGCACCTCCTCTTCTGTAATGTGGACTCTTTTCAAGACATCACTATTTCTTTGCCTGAGTTCCATGTCTTTCTCCATGGTAAACACTGACGAGAAATATTTGTTTAGGATCTCACCCACCTGCTGTGGCTCCACATATAGATGGCTTCGTTGATCTTTAAGGGGCCCTATTCTCTCCCTCATTACTCTTTTAGCTTTAATATACTTGTAGAATCTCTTTGGATTCTCCTTTACCTTAGTCTGCAAAAGCTATCTCATGTCCCCTTTGTGCCCTCCTGATTTCCATCTGAAGTGTACTCCTACACCCCGTTTCCTTCTCAAGGAATTCAGTCGATCCCAGCTGTCTACCCCTGACATAAACCTCCTTTTGCTTGACCAGGATGTCAATATCTCTATACAGCTGTAACAAAACTTGCATGTTCTATTCACCTTGCACTAAGTAACAACATTCCATTTGCCTTCCTAATCACTTGCTGTACCTGCATACCAATCTTTTGTGTTTCTTGTACCTGGACACTCAGATACCCGAGGATTCTGCAATTTTTCTCTATTTAAATAATATGCTGCTTTTTTTGTGAAGACCACTTAAAAATTACATAGTCCATAATATTACTGTCCAGGGAGAGAGCCATGGTCATTCCTACAGGTGCAGTGCAACTATTCAGGGGATTTTGGGTGAAGTCAGTGACAGAGCTACACAGAGATCAGTTTGCAATTTGGTCACTCATCAGTTGGAACTGTCTTTTTAATTCTGTCGGGGAATGGCCACAGTCAGTCCTGAACAATGACAAGATGTTATGTTATGCTGGGCATTAGAGAAGGAGTAGCACACCCTTAGACAGAGTTTTAATATAATAGAGCACTAAAGACAGGTAGCTTGTGTGGCTTCATTCTTGTAACTGCATTTACAATGATAATTGATCAGACAGGTGATATGAAGTAACAACTCATTTGCAAATGTGCGATTCTATTTACACTGAAGTGTTACCCATGCCACCTATGTGCCTCAGAAGCTTATCTTTGTGTTTCCGCCCCCCCCCCCCCCACCACAACTTGTGGTGGGGGGGGATCTTTGTAGCTGGCAGAAATTAACCTGGAATATGGGCCGGTTTTTAAATATGGTGCTGTGGATATTCTGGAAGGTTCCAGCAGTGATGAGCAGTTAGGTTACACACAGTGAATGAAAGATAGCACGAGAGTGGTGCTATAGAGGCGCGGTGCATGCGTAATGAGATGAGCGGAGAATTGTACGAGATAACTCTCGGAGCTCATGGGGGCAATACTCCAACAAAAATCCCTGAAATTGACGCAACTAATTTTCGGTAAAATTCAGCTCCAATTGACTGGTAAAGGACTGTGTACGCTGACTGATGGAAATTTAATACTCAAACTAGTTGGACAATAAGTATTTATTTCCATGGCATAAAGATATTCAAAGCTCATCAAATGTTTGATTAAAAGTTTCTATTATAAACATTACACTAATTTGAGGATTAATAATGTTTACATCTTTGTTGGACTTTTAGTGAACATATAAAAGCTTGATTTATAAGCTCATAGTGCAACCTTGTTGATTTTGCAAACTATTGTACCATTCATCACCCCAGTATTTCAGCATATTTCTGATCTGCTTATCTGTTGTTGGACCATTTCCCACACATGCCCTTAATCATTTGACTATTTTTATTTAAGGCCAACATTTGTCTTGAACTTACAATTTACAACTGTAATTTAAATGTTGTGAACACTGATAAGCACAAAGCAGTTAAACATCAATCCATGATTTTTAAATACCAGCCAGGTATATATTCTTCTAGCTGTTAATTTGGTAAAAAAAAATCTAGAATTGATGAGCCAGATCATTAGAAAACAGTCATGGACTTTTCATCCATTATTAGGCCTACTCTGTGTTTTGTCGCAAATGTTTCAAATGGATGTATATAAATGCATAAAATGACTTCAAAAATGCTTATTCAGAAGTACAAAGACATTGTTCATCCTCATATACTGACGCAGTGTTTCACAGAAGAAGATATAAAAGTAGGTCCTGAACTCCCATTCAGAAGGAGAGTTAGACACATGAACATGACAGGCAGGGAAAGATAAACAGGTCCATCAAGCTTGACGCACACTATAATGGCCGAACCATTATGGCTAAAGATGGCTTCTGGCCCCTGGACTCCAATAACCTCATTAGTGATAAAATGAGTAAGGTTTGGCTGTATTGTCAAATAAGTACAGAAGATTTTATTTGTGTGGTAAATTATGAGTTCACAACCAATGTTCAAAAAGGGGGCTAAATGAGTTTCTGTAACTAGAAAACGTCAGAAATGAGAAAAGTTGTGGTATTGTGCCAAGTGATATCAGTCACCATGGCTTCTTGGGGCTTCCTTGATGGACGTTGATGGTTGCAGAGGAAGTTGTTTGAGCTTTCTACTAAATTTACCAAAAGATTTTTCACTGTAATTTTGTGGAGCTGAGCAGAGATAAATTAGTTGCACCACATCTGGATGGGATCGAGTTGAACCAACCATTTGATCTTTTCTACGCTTTTGTATATCTCCTCCAAAAATACAGCCAATTGCTGTGCATGGACTCTGAGAGCAATGTATGACCAAGCAGTTTAGAGGGAATGTTGCACCTGACTACACAGTTGCAAGCGCTATGTGGATTACAGAGAGACATGTCAGACATGTTAAAATGGGTGAATTACCAGGAATTTGCAAACAGACAATGGAAATGTGAGAATTCAAGTTTCAATGTGAACAACAGATGGGAGGAAGAACCTCAAAGGGACTCGATGTAATTGACTTTTTTGTTTTGTGGAATCCTTGATTCCTTAAAATTAAAACACAGCACCATTTTAAGGTTTGAACTGTCTAAAAGTCTGGCTGAGGAGACCCAGCTTGCACAAGTCCAAGAAGAAAGCTTTCAGAAAGTACACGCGAAAGGGGTTTTTGACTGAGGAAGGACAAAGTGAAAAGCTGTACAGAAGCCAAATACTGTCCTGTTGAAGGAAAACCAGTGTGAATGTGCTGAAACCAGGGAACTAGTGATGAACAAGGAACCTTCTCCTCAAAATTTGCTCTCCTGGAGCCCAACTGGACAAGAAACCTTCTGAAGAAGGGTCTAGGCCCGAAACGTCAGCCTTCCTGTTCCTCTGATGCTGCTTGGCCTGCTGTGTTCATCCAGCTCTACACCTTGTTATCTAAGAAACCCCACCTATTCAACTACAGATGCCACTGCAGCATCTGAATCTGGCTTCAAATGGTAATCTGTTTAAGCAACAAAGACATTAAGCAACATGTCCTGGTGATACACCACAGAGACTCACTGGGACTTTTTTCAGAGTAGTATTCTTTTGTTTTAATCTTGGTATGTGTTCCTTCTAGTTACTAAGTTTATTGCTTGATTCTTAAGGAATCTTCAGTCAGAGGTTGTAATAAATTAATCTCCAACCAGTTTGAACCAAAAGTTTGACTACTTTAGGAACTTTTTAAAAATATTCACTCGTCGTACGTAGGCGTTGCTGGCTGGCCCAGCATTTATTGTCCGTCCCTAGTTGCCCCTTGAGAAGGCGGTGGTGAGCTGCCTTCTTGAACCGCTGCAGTCCTCCTGCTGTGGGTTGACCCATAATGCTATTAGGGAGGGAATTCCAGGATTTTGACCCAGCAACACTGAAGGAACAGTGATATATTTCCAAGTCAGGATGGTGAGTGGTTTGGAGGGGAACTTGCAGAGGGAGGTGTTCCTGTGTATCTGCTGCCCTTGTCCTTCTAGATGGAAGTGGTCGTGGGTTTGGAAGGTGCTGTCTGAAGATCTGTGGTGAATTTCTGCAGTGCATCGTGTAGATAGTACGCACTGCTGTTACTGAACGTCAGTGGTGGAGGGAATGGATGCTTGTGGATGTGGTGCCAATCAAACGGGCTGCTTTGTCCTGGATGGTGTCAAGCTTCTTGAGTGTTGTTGGGGCTACACCCATCCAGGCAAGTGGGGAGTATTCCATCACACTCCTGACTTGTGCCTTGTAGATGGTGGGACAGGCTTTGAGGAGTCAGGAAGGTGAGATACTCACCACAGGATTCTTAATGGTCTACTTTAACTTTAATGATTGTAATCTTTTTTAAAAAAGGGGCTAAATAAGCTTTATTATTTCAGAACATTGACCAGGTTGTAGACACACCTGGAGGTAGTAACAGTTCGTTTCAGTCTGAAACTGTAATTCTGGAATGTAAGCAGAAACGTTTTGTATAGTACGCTTGCCTTTATTGGTCAGTGCATTGAGTATTGGAGTTGGGAGGGCATGTTGCGACCGTACAGGACATTGGTTAGGCCACTTTTGGAATACTGCGTTCAGTTTTGGTCTTCCTGCTATAGGAAGATGTTATGAGACTTGAAAGATTTACAAGGATGTTGCCAGGGTTGGAGGGTTTGAGCTATAGGGAGGGGCTGAATAGGCTGGGGCTATTTTCCCTGGAGCGTCAGAGACTGAGGGGTAACCTTATAGAGGTTTATAAAGTCATGAGGGGCATGGATAGAGTGAGTAGCCAAAGTCTTTTCCACAGGGCAGGGGAGTCTAAAACTAGAGGGCATAGGTTTAAGGCGAGAGAGGAAAGATTTAAAACGGACCTAAGGGATAACTTTTTCACACAGAAGGTGGTGCATGTATGCAATGAGCTGCCAGAGGATGTGGTGGAGGCTGGTACAATTACAACATTTAAAAGACATCTGGATGGGTGTATGAATAGGAAGGGTTTAGAGGGGTATGGGCCAAATGCTGGCAAATGGGATTAGATTTATATAGGATATCTGGTAAGCATGGACGAGTTGGACCGAAGGGTCTGTTTCCATGCCATACAGCTCTATGACTCCATGATTCTTATCTCTATACCAAAATAGTTGCATATGCTACATTTTTAAAAAAAACGTATATTTCTATTCCTTTTCTGTTGGGAATCTCTAGGTTTGTAGTAAACTGTTCTTCTTTTCTTCTTTTGCTATCTTTTTAAAGTCTGGAACAAGACTGCTTTCAATCTAGTTGACGAAGCATCATCTGCCTGAATTATTGATAGTTCAAGATCACAATGAACTGAGATTTCTGAAGGTATTAGCATCTTTTTTTCACTTTTTCAAAGGATTGTTGTTGATGTTGACTTCAGCATTATGCCTGGTCTTTTCAGAAGAGTTGTTGCAAAGGTCCAATGACTTATGCCCAACGTGATAGAAATTCACCCACTTAGTTGACCATCTGCATGAACCTCTGCAGTTCCTTAACATTTCTGGGTGATGTGTTCTCCTTTATACGTCCCCTGGCATATTTGAGGTGCAGACGTGATGCCAAAGGATAGACAATTAAAATAACAGTGGTCAAATTGTGTAATTGGTGCGAACGAAACTGCAGCAGAGTAAGATGAAGGCCCAAGTGAGTTAGTGACTACGGTTGGAAGTTTGGATTAAAGTAGAAATTTGGTGCAGAGGGGTCAAAGTTGCTTTAGTTCGGATTTATTGCAAGATGTAAACTTCACAGAATGAGAGGTGAGTGGGAGAGGATTAAAAGTGTGGATCAAGAGACCAATCTGCAGTGAGGCTGCAAAGAAGACATAAGGAAAAACATGACTCAAGTGTAGGGATAGAAGCTACAAAAACAAAGTTGCTGGAAAAGCCTCTCTGCTCCTATGATGCTGCTTGGCTTGCTGTGTTCATCCAGCCCTGCACCTTGTTGCTGGAAAAGCTCAGCAGGTTTGGCAGCAACTGTGAAGGATAAAACAGAATTAACGTTTCAGGTCTGGTGACCCTTCCTCAGAACTCTGGACTCGAAACGTTAACTCTGTTTTCTCCTTCACAGACGCTGCCAGACCTGCTGAGCTTTTCCAGCAACTTTGTTTTTGTTCCTGATTTACAGCATCCGCAGTTCTTTCCGTTTTTATCAGGGAAAGAAGCTGATTGGTCTTTCTAGTCTTTAAAGTGTAAGTGAGCTCTTCAGTTTGTGTTGAGATCTCCAGAGTTTTGCTTCTCTCTTTTTTAAATAATAATGGCTGGAGGGCTGATCAGTGGAAAATGGAATTTAACAGAAGTGTACTGTGATGTATTTGGGCAGGACAAGCAAGGCAAGGGAATGCATGATGGATGGTAGGACCCTGAGAAACACCAAGAATCAGAGGGACCTTATTGTGGATGTCCACCATAGAACATAGAACATAGAACATTACAGCGCAGTACAGGCCCTTCGGCCCTCGATGTTGCGCCGACCTGTGAAACCAATCTGAAGCCCATCTAACCTACACTATTCCATTATCATCCATATGTTTATCCAATGACCATTTAAATGCCCTTAAAGTGGGCGAGTCTACTACTGTTGCAGGCAGGGCATTCCACGCCCTTACTACTCTCTGAGTAAAGAACCTACCTCTGACATCTGTCCTATATCTATCACCCCTCAATTTAAAGCTATGTCCCCTCGTGCTAGCCATCACCATCCGAGGAAAAAGGCTCCCACTGTCCACCCTATCTAATCCTCTGATCATCTTGTATGTCTCTATTAAGTCACCTCTTAACCTTCTTCTCTCTAACGAAAACAGCCTCAAAACCCTCAGCCTTTCCTCATAAGACCTTCCCTCCATACCAGGCAACATCCTGGTAAATCTCCTCTACACCCTTTCCAATGCTTAAGGAAGTGGGACAGGTGCATAATATGGTTGAGAAGGCATTTGGAATACTTGAACAAAAAGCAGAAGTTGCTGAAAAAGCTCAGTGGGTCTGGCAGCATCTGGTGAAGAAAAAAAATCAGAGTTAACATTTCGGGTCCGGTGACCCTTCCTCAGAACTGATGGTAGCTGGGAAATCATTGGTTTATATGCAGAAAAAGGGAGGGGGAAGGAGCAGGGAGTAAATGATAGGATAAAGGATAGAGCCCAAAGAGAGAGACGAACAGTTGGACACACAAAGGAGTTGCTAACGATCAGGCTGGGAGGGTGAATAGTTGTTAATGGGGACTGTTAGTGACTAACAACAGGGGGTGTGTAGTGACAGGCTATGTGATAACAAGGCCTGGTGTGT
>NW_025976748.1:0-7284 GCF_021869965.1 Rhincodon typus | reverse complement strand
GTGGAGATTCTTCAATGCAGAAACATCACGTACAAATTTAAGTCTCCCGATCATTTACCAGGTATCACTATTGACTAACATCAGACAGAACAATGAAGCCCTTTTATGCTATTGAACACACGTGTACAGTAATATGTTAAAAAGGAGTAACTTTTCAAAACGAACAGCAAATACTGCAAGAGCATGACTCAGTGGGTTGTCAATATCAGCTTGTTCTGGAAATACAGCTGCAGGTCGGTCGGGGAGGGGCAGATTCAGTGTTCTCAATTTAGTCAATTTTGATCTGTGCTGTGAAGGTGCATCATGACAAATGGAGATGTCAGTATACAGCAAAATTATCAACATCATTCATATATAAGTTTGTAATGTTACATTTAGTATACAAAGCAATTACACCACCCATTGGGAGAGTTAGCGTGATGATGCAAACGTTATCTTTTCATTTATTGGATGTGGGTGGTACTAGCTAGGCCAGCACTTATTCCCCATCCCTGATTGTCAGAGGCTACTTAAGAGTCAGCCACATTGCTGTGAGTCTAGAGTCACATAAGACAAGACTAGGAAAGCGTGGAAGATTTCCTTCCTTAAAAGACATTAATAAACCAAGTAGCTTTTTACAACAATTCGTTACACAATTAGATTGTTTTTTAATTTTAAATTGAGTTCAAATTTCACCTCTTACTATGGCAGGAGTTGAACCCACATCCTTAGAACAATAGCTTGGTGTTCTAGATAACTTATCCAGTGACATTACAACTACACCATCACCTCCCATAAGGAAGCTGAGATAATCAGAAATAATAATCTCAGGTGAGTGGATCAGCTGAGGTTCTGTTTTGAAACAACGTTTTAACTTATGAGTTATACATGAGATTTGAATTCAAATAAAAAATGATCAAAAAAATACTATTTGTCATGTAACTCACACTATGAGCGGTATTACAGTGAGATTGTAAAAGTTTAGTCCCACTATTCATTGGTCGCAACATAAATTTACATGTTTACCTCATTACCAATATGGCCAAAAATATGCAGGTTTCTTTAGAACATAGAACATAGAACTGTACAGCACAGTACAGGCCCTTCGGCCCACGATGTTGTGCCGAACTTTTACCCTAAACCTAAGGTCTATCTAACCTCCATCCCTACCTTATACTATTATCCATACGCCTATCTAATAGCCGCTTAAATGCCCCTAATGAGGCCGACTCCACTACCCTCTCCGGCAATGCATTCCACGCCCCTACAACTCTCTGAGTAAATAAAAAAAAATGAATATTTATTGTGAAATAAAACTTATTCTACAAATTATTCAGTTGGTTAATACACACAGTTTGAAATACAGAAGTATAAATATTTGCCCAGAGTGATCAAAATGGAATTGGCAAGAGTACAGGTCAAATATGTTCCCTTGAGGATGACATGTCAGAGCAACAAATCTAGAGATCCCTGGAATAGTCAGGACTGGATAAAAAGGAAAAGAGAAACATGTAACAGGTACAAAAGGAGCAAAATAATGGAGGTGGAGTACAGTATGTGTAGGGGGATCTTAAGAAACCAATGAGTAGAGCAAAGAGTGGACATGTAAAAATACTGATGGGTAAAAGTAGTGAGAATCTTAAGGGGATAGCTGAAGAGATAGTGGAGGCGTTGGTGGTGATCTTTCAGGAATCACTAGAGTCAGGGAGGGTCCCAGAGGACTTGAAAATGGCTAACGCGACACCCCTGTTTATAAAGGAAGTAAGGCAAAAGACTGAAAATTAGCCTAACTTTGGTTGTGGGTATGATTTTAGAGTCAATTGTGAAGGATGAGATTTCTGAATACTTGGATGGTAAAATTGCATGGTAAAATTGGGTAAAGTCAGCATGGCTTCATTAAGAGGAGGTCATGCCTGATAAATCTGTTAGAATTCTTTGAGGAAATAATGAAAAGGTTAGACCAAGGAGAGCCAATGGATGTTATCTACCTGGACTTCAAGAAGGCCTTTGGCAAGGTGCCACACAGGAGGCTGCTGAGTAAAATAAGGGCCCATGGTGTTAGAGGCAAGGTGGTAGCATGGATAGAACATTGGCTGGCTAGCAGAAAGCAGACAGTGGGGTTAAAAGGGTCTTTCTCAGGATGGCAGTCGGTGACTAGTGGTGTTCCACGAGGGTCGATGTTGGGACCACAACTTTTCACTTTATACATTAATGATCTAGATGAAGGAACTGAGGGCATTCTGGCTAAATTTGCAGATAATACAAAGATAGGTAGAGGACAGGTAGTATTGAGGATGTGGAGAGGCTGCAGACAGATTTGGGCAGGTTAGGAGAGTGGGCAAAGAAGTGGCAGATGGAATACAACGTGGAGAAGTGTGAGGTCATGCACTTTGGTAAGAAGAAAAGAAGTATGGACTATTTTCTAAATGGGGAGAAAATTCAGAAATCTGAAGTGCAAAGAGACCTGGATGTTCTAGTCCAGGATTGTCTCAAGGTAACCTTGCAGGTTGAGTCAGTAGCTAGGAAGGCAAATGCAACTTTGATATTTATTTTGAGAGGACTTGAATATAAAAGCAGGGATGTACTTCTGAAGTTCTATGAGGCTCTGGCCAGGCCGCATTTGGAGTATTGTGGTCAGTTTTATGCCCCATATCTCAGGAAAGATACACTGGCCCTGGAGCGGGTTCAGAGAAGATTCCGAGGATGGTCACATGAATGAAAAGCTTAACAAATGAGGAACATTTGAGGACTCTGGGTCCATACTCGATGGAATTTAGAAGGATGAGGGGGGATCTAATTCAAACTTACATAATACTGAATGGCCTGGACAGAGTGGATGTTGTGAAGATGTTCCCATAATTAGACTAGGACCCGAGAACACAGCCTTAGAGTAAAGGGAAGACCTTTTAGAATGGAGACAAGGAGAAATTTCTTCATCAGAGAGTCATGAATCTATGGAATTCACTGTCACAGAAGGCTGTGGAAGCCAGGTCATTGAGTATATTTAAGACAAAGATAGACAGGTTCTTGATTGTCAAGGGGATCAAGGGTTACAGGGAGAAAGTGGGAGAATGGAGTTGTGAAACTTGTCAGCCATGATTGAATAACAGAGTACACTCAATGGGCTGAATGACCTAATTTCTGCTCCCTATGACTTATGGTCTTATGAATCTCAAGATTCATATCTAGGCAAAGAAGATAATCAGGGAAACAGTTGGGCCCATTTAAGGTTAGGATTAGGGTTAATCTATGTGTGAAGCCAGCGGACATTTATAAGATATTATACAAGTACTTATCAACAGTTTTCACTTTGGACAAGGAGGGTACAGGTGCATAACTCAGGAAGAGGGACTGTGAGCTTCTTGAGCAGTTTGACCGAATAAGTGAGGAGGTATTGGAGATTTGGTAGACTTAAAAGTGAGAAAATCCCCAGAATTGAATAAGATGTATCCCAGGCTGCCATAGGAAATGAGGAAAGAAATTACAGGGAAGGTGCTAAAGGACTGGAGGACAGCTAATGTAGTTCCATTTTCAAGAATGGTGGTAGAGATAGACCAGGGAATTATAAGCCAGTGAATCATATATCAGAAACTATTGTAGAAAATTCTGAAGGAGAGAGTATATGGTTTGATCAGAGATAGTCAGCCGAGCTTTGTCAGAGGAAGGTCATGCCTAACAAGTTCAATTGAATGTTTCGATGAGGTGACCAGGAATGTAGGTGAGGATAGTGCAATTGACATGGTTTATATAGATTTGAGCAAAGCCTTTGACAAAGTCGCACATGGGAGAGTGATAAAGAAGGTGAAAGCACATGGGATTCAGGGTAGTTTGGTAAGTTGGATTCAACATTGATTTAGTGACAGGAGACAGAGGGTGGTGGTGGAAGGCTGTTTGTGTGACTGGAGGCCAGTGTCCAGTGGCATACCACAGGGATCAATGCTGGGTCCCTTACTGTTTATAGTATATATAAATGCTACAGGTGAGAATGTGGGGAAGTTGATAAGTAAGTTTACAAGTGACACAAAGAGTGGTCAGGTGGTTAATAGTGAGGAAGATGATTTTCGTTAGATGAAGATATAAACGATTGGTCAGATGGGCAGATCAGTGGCAGATAGAATTTAACTCTGATAAGGGTGAGGTTATGGAATTTTGGAAGAAGGAACAAGACAAGGGAGTACTGAATGAATGGCAGGACACTAGGATGCTCAGAGGTATACAAGAATATTGTGAATCCTGAAAGCAGCAGGACAGGTGAATAGGGTAGTTAAGAAGGCATACAGGACACATGACTTTTTCAGTCATGGCATTAATGAAAAGAACACAGAGGTTATAGTGGAGCTGTACAGAACTTTGGTGAGGTCACAGCTGGAGTACTGTGAGTAATGGGGAGGCAATGGCCTAGTGATATTATTGCTGGACTGTAAATCCAGAGACCCAGATAATGTTCTGTGGACCAGGGTTCAAATCCTGCCATGGCAGATGGTGGAATTTGAATTCAATAAATATCTGGAATTACAAATCTACTGATACCCATGAATCCATTGTGTCAGGAAAAACCCATCTGGTTCACTAATGTCCTTTAGGGAAGGAAACTGCCATCTTTACCTGGTCTGGCCTACATGTGACTCCAGACCCACAGCAATGTGGTTGACTTTTAACTGTCCTCTGGGCAATTAGGGATGGGCAATAAATGCTGGCCTAGTCAGCAATGCTGTCATCCCCTTAATGAGTAATAAAGAAATAAAGCATTTCTGGTCAGCATACCATAGGATGGATGTGATCTCACTGAAGAGGATGCAGCAGAGTTTCAGCAGGATGTTGCCTGGGATTGAGCAATTTAGGTATGAAAGGAGGCTGGATAAGCTCAGCGTGCTCTCTTTAGAGCAGAGAGGGTTGAGGGGGAGCCTGATTAAGGTGTATAAGATAATGAGATATAAGATACAAGATTGAGATTTATATCATAAGGCATGGACAGAATGAATAGAAAGCAACTAATTCCCTTCGTTGAAGGTTCAATGACAAGGGACCATAATTTTAAGATGAAAGGCAGGATGTTTAAAGATGATTTGGGGAAACATATTTTCACCCAGAATGTGGTAGGAATCCGGAATGCACTGCCTGGAAGGGTAGTTGAGGCAGGTAACTTTTCAACCTTTAAAAAGTATTTGGATGAGTACTTATGGCTAATGTGGTGCCATTTAAGAAAGGTGGAAAGTAAAAGCCGGAGAACTATAAACCAGTGGAACTTGTCGTCAATGGCGGATAAGTTGTTGGAGAGGATTCTGAGGGACAGAATTTACATGCATTTAGAAAGACAAAGAGTGATTATGGATAGTCAACATGGCTTTGTGTGGTGGAATTTTTGTCTCACTAACTTCATTGGATAAACATATGGATGATAATGGAATAGTTTAGGTTAGATGGGCTTCAGATTGGTTTCACAGGTCTGCGCAACATCGAGGGCCGAAGGGCCTGTACTGCGCTGTAATGTTCTATGTTCTATGTTCTATGTTCTAATTGAGTTTTTTGAAGTGGTGACAAAGAAGATTGATAAAGGCAGAGTGGTAGACATTGTCTATTTGGACTTCAGCAAGGCTTTCAAAAGGTTCTACATGATAAACTAGTCAGCAAGGTTAGACATATGGAATCCAGGGGGAGCTAGCCAATTAAAAACAAATTGGCTTGAAAGTAGGAGATGTAGGGTGATGGTAGAGGGTTGTTTTCCAGACTGGAGGCCTGTGACCAGTGGTGTGCCGCAAGGATTAGTGCTGGGCCCACGGCTTTTATTTGGACGTGAATATAGGAATTAAGATTACTAAGTTTGCAGATAACGTCAAAATTGGTGGCGTAGTGGATAATGAAGCAGGTTGTCTTAGAGTACAAACGGACCTTAACCAGATTGCCCATTGAGCCAAGGAGTGGCAGATGGAGTTTAAAATTTAAATAAATGTGAGATGTTGCATTTTAATAGGGCAAACCAGAGCGGGACTTATATAGTTAATGTTAGGGCCCACACGAGTTTTACTGAACAAAGTGACCTAGGGGTGCCGGTGCATAGTTCCTTGAAAGTGGAGTCACATGTAGACAGGGTGGTGAAGAAAGCATTTGGCATGCTTGCCTTCATTGGTCAGTTCTGTTACAGCTGTATAGGACATTGGTGAGGCCAATTTTAGAATACTGTGTTTCAATTTTGGTCTCCCTGCTACAGGAAAGACGTTATTAAACTTGAGACAGTTCAGAAAAGATTTATAAGGATGTTTCCAGGATTGGGGGAGGAGGGGTTTGAGCTACAGGGAGGGGCTGAATAGGTTGGGGCTTTTTTCCCTGGAGAGTCGGATGCTGAGGAGTGACCTTTTGAAGTTTATAAAATCATGAGGAATATAGATAGGGTGAATAGCCAAGGTCTATTTCCCAGAGTAGGGGAGGGCAAAACTAGAGGGCATAGATTTAATGTGAGAAGAGAAAGATTTAAAAGGGACCTCAGGGCCAACATTTTCATGCAGAAATGGGGTATGTGTATGGAATGAGGTGCCAGAGGAAGTGGTGGAGGCTGGTACAATTACAATATTTAAAAGGCATCTGGATGGGTACATGAATAAGAAGGGTTTAGAGGGATATGGGCCAAATGCTGGCAAATGGGACTAAATCAATTTAGGATATCTGGTTGACACGGATGGGTTGGACCGAAGGGTCTGTTTCTGTGCTATATAGCTCTATGATTTTATGATTCTATATCTTGAAATGTCATTTCTCCCTTAATGTCAAATCTCCCTCGATACCTGTTTCTGTTTCATAGCAGGAACAAACCAGCCCCGGTAAGACAGAAAAAGACTGGTTGTGGGTTGCCCATAATTCTGCTCCTCGCCCCTTAAGTGGAGAGGAATCTCTCTGTGACTGCTCCATGTGCCAGTCTGACTGTGTCCAAACCCCTGGACTGGGATTGAAGGCTGCCCTTGACTTACTGTGTTGGGATTCTCAACCAAAGACTGTCTCCCTTGATGTGACTGAAGTTTCCTGACAACTAGGACAAGCATTGTGTCTGTGATAAACAGCAAGGCACGACAGCAGTAATATCAACCTTGTATCTGTGGCTGAGGGGGCATAGCACAAAAAGGCAAGACAAGGCAGGGATGCCATGAACATCCAGCTAGGCTCAAAGTCAGCACTATGACAGTGAGTGAAGAGCTCGGAGATGTAGCTTGACCCAGTCTATGGGCTGGGTGTGTATCCCTGAGCACACAATGTTTTTGTTACAGTGTGACACTGAGAGTAACTAGTGCAGTCTGAGATGCAGCATTAAGTTTA
>NW_025976747.1:1515-7284 GCF_021869965.1 Rhincodon typus | reverse complement strand
TCATCCAGCTCTACACCTTGTTATCTCAGATTCTCCAGCATCGGCAGTTCCTACTATCTCTGGGGCCGGAGAAAAGTGACTTTGTACACTTTTCACTATACTCACATACTCCTGTTCATGAAGACACCCGAGAATAAAATCTGATTCTAATTGTAAATGGCAGGTTTGAGACCAACGCACAGATCTTGGAGGATTTATTGTTGTCACGTGTACCAGTACAGTGAAAAGTTTTGTTTTGCGAGCCGTGCAGGTAGATCATAACAAACAAGGACATACACATCACAGGGTTCTTAGTCAGAGTGAGGCACACGAGGTTACAGCTGCACAGGAGGTGTACAAAGCAAGACCAGCATTAGCAAGGTCACCATAATTTGAAATCAGAGAGGTCCATTCATCAGGCTAATTACAGCTAGGAAGAAATTGTTCTTGAACCTGTTGGTGCGTGTGATCAAGCGTCTGTTTCTTCTGCCTGAAGGAAGAGATTGGAAGAGAGCATATCTGGGGTGGGAGGGATCTTTGATGATGTTGGCAGCCTTTCTGTGACAGCAAGCCATGTAAATGGAGTCCATGAGTGGAAGGTTGGCTTCCACGATGGTCTGGACTGTGCACATGACCTTCTGTAGTTTCTTACAGTCCTGGGCAGAGCAGTTGCCATACCAGGCCGTTATGCAACCAGATAGAATGCTTTCTATGGTGTATGTAAAAGTTGGTGAGGGTCCTAATGGACATGCTGAATTTCCTAAGCCGCCTGAGGAGGAAGAGGCATTGTTATGGCTTGGTTGGAGGAGATTACAGAGACGAGAGACAGCAAGGCCTTGAAGGTATTTGAAAACAAGGAAGAGAATTTTAGCACCGAGGTGTCGCTGTGCTATGAGTAGTCAGGGAGCACAGCAGGGTGGGGTTATCAAGACATGGACAACAGAGTTTTGGATGAAGTCATGTTGATGATGGAGAAGAGGAATGTCAGGCCAGGACAGCAGGCATTGATTAATTAATTTATTTAAGCAAGGAGTCTATCGTTGTAAGAATATTGTCATACCCCAGATCCCTTTATTTAAGTGGTCAATTAATTAAACATTTTAAAAATTCAGCCTTGAAGCTGCAGAATTGTTGATAGCCAACAGGTGGTGCTGCTGCTCCACATTAGTGCCAGGCAGCAGCGGTGGCAGCATGATTCTTCCTGAGTACCTGGTAAGATCTAATCATGACTGGAAAATCTAAACTTTAAATAAAAACAAACCTGCACGCAAATAACATGTTATCACCTGTTTAGAACAGCATGTGCTTTGGAAGGCCATTCCCTCTCCCCGTCCTATAATTCAAGCAGATATCAGGGCTGACCTGTGTGCATCTCCCTACCCTGGTTTCATAATCCCAACATCCAACGTCAACAAAAATCTATCCATCTCAGTTTTTGAAAATACAACAGCTTGTTTGGGGGTGGGAATGTCATACGATAGGAATGCAGATGTTAATGAGATGATAAAGTATTTGAGAATATGATATCCGTGGAGACTGTGAGAACAAGGACCAGAGCTGGACCTAGAGCTGTAGCACACAGATCGCTGTTCTCTGCATTAGGGTGTAGGATAAGTTGAAATTTCTGAGGGTCAGACAACAGTCACTCGTTAAGGCAGAGCCTCTGGAACCCAGACACCCAGATACCCACAGGTTACTGTAGGCAGTAACCAAGAGGTGTTCGCAAAAAAGGATTGAATTGACAGTGTCAACCCAGAGAGGCTGCTCCAACCAGACAGTTTCAGCTTCCCACTCCCCTCTGTGTGAACAAGTGCTTTCTGACATTCTCCCTGAACTGACATGAGGTGGTGAGATACACCACCGAAAGATAAACATTCACTCATGGAATAAGGAAGAATTCAGTGATCGTTTGTTACTGCTAGTGGAATTTATAATCACAGGCACTGCTTGGGTGAGAGCTGAGTAATTCAGATGTGAACAGGAGCACACCTCCATTAGCATGTCATGCTGCAAAAGGATAGAGCTCAGAAAGATGGAGAATGAGAACTTCATGCCATTGGAATATAAATGACATGACGAGCATTGTACATTTTCCATGAGATAGAATACAGCATGAGTGGCAACACATGAGTGGGTGTATTAGAGTCTGGATTGTGTATTAGGGTCTAGGCTGTGTATTAGGATCTGGATTGAATGTTGGGGTCTAGACTGGATTAGGGTTTAGACTGTGTATTAGGGTCTAGATTATGTACTAAGATCTGGACTGTGGATGGGTGTTGGGCCTTTGTATTTGTTCCTAAACTTTTCATTAAGGTCTAAACTGTGTATTTAAGCTGTATGTTTGGGACTGAAATTTGGAAATATTTGTTCACTGATGGAATGGCAACAGTTTAGAACTGTCTTCAGCAAGTAACAATTAACGCTAAATCAGTTGACAGTTTGAACACTGAAGAAGATGGAGTTATTCAGGGATATTAGGCAGAAGCAGGAAAATGGAGTAAGGTAACAAGTCAGCCATCATCTTATTGAATGTGGCATAGACTCAAGGACAGAATGGCCTCCTCCTGTTCCAATGATGCCTCTCCACCATACCGACCCCCAGCTATGGCTACCCACCCCTGTTTCTGGAATATCCTGCCACAATGTGGTAGGTTCCTCAAAGGGTGAAATTTAATCTTTGGGTTATTAGAAACATTGGGACCAATTGGATAATTGGTTCAAGCCAGTACAGGCATAATGGAATGAATGGCCTCATTCTGTGGTGTTCCATGCTACAATGATTCAATACTGCCTGACAGTATTGAGATGGCTAACATGCCACATTGCACAATTTCTAAAGTACTGCATTGGTGAGGGCAGGGGGAGAGGAGAGTTTAATGTTTCTGGGAAGGAGGTGGTGTTGTGGTATGGTGGCACGGTGGCCCAGTGGTTAGCACCGCTGTCTCATAGTACCAAGGACCTGGGTTCAATTCCAGCCTCGGGTGACTGTCTGTGTGGAGTTTGCACATTCTCCCTGTGTCTGCGTGGGTTTTCTCCCACAGTCCAAAGATACGCAGGCTAGGTGTACTGGCCATGCTAAATTGCCCATAGTGTCCAGATATGTGCAAGCTATGAGAAATACAGGGTTACAAGGATAGGGTAGGGGGAAGTGGGTGTGGGTGGGATGCTCTTTGGAGGGTCAGTGCAGATCTGATGGACCAAATGGCCCCAAACTGCACTGCAGGGATTCTATGAGTGATGATGTCACTGGATCAGTAATCCAGAGGCTCAGGCTAATGGCCTGAGATCATGGGTTCAAATCCCCATCATGGAGCAGGTGCCATTTAAATTCAATTAATAAATCTGGAATTCATGGCCTAGTCTCAGAGATGGTGACCACGAAATCATTTCTTGTTGTAGAAATCCGTTTGCTTCACTGAAGTCCTTTAGGGAAGGCAATCTTACCTGGTCCTATGTGTGACTCCATACCCATGCTAATGTGGTTGACTCTCAACTGCCCTCTGAAATGGTCAAGGGCAACTAGAGATGGGTGACAAATGCTGACCCAGCCAGCGATGCCAACATCCCACAAAAGGATGATGGTGTGACAAGGTGCTATAGAAATGCACACCCTTTCTCTGGCCTGATTGGAGATGTGGAGGTGTGTGTGTGTGTGTGACTTCTCACCTGGTCATTCTCATGCGAGGTAGACAGGGACAGCAACAACAACAAGGCCCTGTGCTGACTGCGATGGTGACACTGTCCAGCTGTTCCAGCATGGCTTCCTTGCCTCCATACATTTCCACAATCACCAGTAGCAGCAGGTAAAAGCAAAAACCAAAATACCTGGGCAAAGAAGATCGAGGGGGGTACATTTGTTCAAATTATATAAATCAAACATTGTGTCAAGCAAGGAGTTAGCAGTAGGATCATGCACAATATGTTTGGACCTACAGTCACAGTTCAGAGTCAAGACATGGAGTCAGCAAGGATTTAGGCTGTTTGCTAGGGCCAGGGCTGGTTATTAGGGGTTTAGGTTTATTTATTAGGGTCAGGTCTATGAGTTAGTGTCAGGACCATGTGTTAGAGTCAGGGCCGTGTGTTAGAGTCAGGGCCGTGTGTTAGCGTCAGGGCCGTGTGTTAGATTCAAGGCTGTGTGTTAGAGTCAGGGCCGTGTGTTAGGGTCAGGGCCGTGTGTTAGAGTCAGGGCCGTGTGTTAGAGTATAGGCCGTGTGTTAGAGTTGGGGCTGTATGTTAGTGTCAGGGCCGTGTGTAAGAGTCAGGGCCATGTGTTAGAATATAGGCCGTGTGTTAGAGTATAGACTGTGTGTTAGTGTCAGGGCCGTGTGTTAGTGTAAGGGCCGTGTGTTAGTGTCAAGGCTGTATGTTAGTGTCAGGGCCGTGTGTTAGAGTCAGGGCCGTGTGTTAGAGTCAGAGCCGTGCGTTAGAGTCAGAGCCGTGCGTTAGAGTCAGGGCTGTGTGTTCGAGTCAGGGCCGTGTGTTCGAGTCAGGGCCGTGTGTCAGAGTCAGGGCCGTGTGTCAGTGTCAGGGCCGTGCGTTAGAGTCAGGGCCGTGCGTTAGAGTCAGGGCCGTGTGTTCGAGTATAGGCCGTGCGTTATTGTCAGGGCCGTGTGTTAGAGTCAGGGCCCTGTGTTGTGTATTAAGATTTGGGTGCATCCGGTACAGGATCTCTGAGAGTGATGAAAACTCTCCACTTACGTTGCTGCCATCATGTTGATAAACATGATTGCTCGAGGAACCCAGAGGCCAATGCAGGACATGATCCCGATCACCTGGGAGGTGAACAGAGACAGTAAATGAGGGTTTAATCAGGGTAAGATTGTGAATTATAGTAGAAACACCTTGCTTTCTGATGACTAGTAATAAATCACAGCGTGTGTGAGGCAGCAGTGGACTAAACTGAAGAACAACTGGTTAAACTTGCAGCCAGACCCTGATCTCTCAGGCCGAACAGTCAAACCCAACTCCTGCCTCAGGGTACAGCAGCGAACGAATTCGGAGGAGGATTGGGCAGTTCAGCACCTCGAGCGTGCTTCGCCGTTTAACATGATCGTGACTGATCTCAGCCCGAGCGTCAGGTCCAGTTGCCTGCCCGATCTCCATAACCATAGCACTGCTGCCTCACAGTGTCCGCGGAACCGGGTTCGATTCCACCCTCAGGCGACTGTCTGTGTGGACTTTGCACATTCTCCCTGTATCTGCGTGGGTTTCCTCCGGGTGCTCCGGTTTCACCCCACAGTCCAAAGGTGTACAGGTTAGGTGGATTGCTCATGTGTAATGCGGGATTACGGGGATAGGATGGAGGGGTGGTTCTGACCTCAATGGTCTTTGGATGATCACTGCGTATACCCTAACACATACCCTAACACACTGCCCTGACTCTAACACGCAGCGCTGATTCTAAAACACGGCCCTGACTCTAACGCGCAGCCCTGACTCTAACAGATGGCCCTGACACTAACACACGGCCCTGAGTCTAACACACGATCTCTCCTCTAACACACGGCCATGACTCTAACACACGGCCCTGACACTAACACACGATCTATAGTCTAACACACGGCCCTGATTCTAACACACGGCCCTGACTCTAACACGCAGCCCTGATTCTAAAACACGGCCCTGACACTAACACAGGGCCCTGACTCTAACACACGGCCCTGACACTAACACACGATCTATAGTCTAACACACGGCCCAGATTCTAACACATGGCCCTGACACTAACACACGGCCCAGACATTAACACACGGCCCTAACTCTAACACACAGCCCTGACTCTAACACACG
>NW_025976747.1:0-1415 GCF_021869965.1 Rhincodon typus | reverse complement strand
CTAACACACGGCCCTGACACTAACACACGGCCCTAACTCTAACACACGGCCCTGACACTAACACACGGCCCTGACTCTAACACACGGCCCTGACACTAACACACGGCCCTGACTCAAACACACAGTCTAGACACTAACACATGGCCCTAACACTAACACACGGTCTATATTCTAACACACGGCCCTGACACTAACACACGGCCGTGACTCTAACGCACGGCCCTGACTCTAACACATGGCCCTGACACTAACACACGGCCCAGACACTAACACACGGCCCTAACTCTAACACACGGCCCTGACTCTAACACACGGCCCTGACTCTAACACACGGCCCTAACTCTAACATGTGGCCCTGACACTAACACACGGCCCTGACTCTAACACACGGCCCTGACACTAACACACGGCCCTAACTCTAACACACGGCACTGACACTAACACACGGCCCTGACTCTAACACACGGCCCTGACACTAACACACGGTCTATACTCTAACACACAGCCCTGACTCTAACACACGGACCTAACACTAACACACGGCCCTAACACTAACACACGGTCTATACTCTAACACATGGCCCTGACTCTAACGCACGGCCCTGACTCTAACGCACGGCCCTGACACTAACACACAGCCCTGACTCTAACACACGGCCCTGACACTAACACACAGCCCTAACTCTAACACACGGCCCTGACACTAACACACGGCCCTGACACTAACACACGGCCCTGACCTTAACACACGGCCCTGACACTAACACACGGCCCTGACTCTAACACACGGCCCTGACACTAACACACAGCCCTAACTCTAACACACGGCCCTGGCACTAACACACGGCCCTGACACTAACACAGGGTCTATACTCTAATACACGGCCCTGACACTAACACACGGCTGTGACACTAACACACAGTCTATACTCTAACACTGGGCCCTCACACTAACACACGGCCCTGAAACTAACACACGCCCCTAACACTAACACACGGTCTATACTCTAACACACGGCCCTGACTCTAACACACAGCCCTGACTCTAACGCACGGCCCTGACTCTAACACACAGCCCTCACACTAACACACGGCCCTGACACTAACACACAGTCCTGACCCTAACACACGGCCCTGACTCTAACACACGGCCCTGACACTAACACACGGCCCTAACTCTAACACACGGCCCTGACACTAACACACGGCCCTGACTCTAACACACGGCCATGACACTAACACATGGTCTATACTCTAACACACGGCCCTGACTCTAACACACAGTCTAGACTCTAACACACAGCCCTAACACGAACACACGGCCCTGACACTAACTCACGACCCTGACACTAACACACTGTCTATACTCTAACACACGGCCCTGACACTAACACACAGTCCTGACCCTAACACAC
>NW_025976746.1:0-7285 GCF_021869965.1 Rhincodon typus | reverse complement strand
GGTTTTGCTAGTGAGGTGGTGGGGGGATTCAGTAATGGTAGCACCATCGAATGTCAAGGGAGGCGATGGATAGATTCTTGCTCAATGGTAAGCCCCTGGTTTTGATAGTGAGGTGGTGGGGGGATTCAGTAATGGTAGCACCATCGAATGTCAAGGGAGGCGATGGATAGATTCTTGCTCAATGGTAAGCCCCTGGTTTTGATAGTGAGGTGGTGGGGGGATTCAGTAATGGTAACACCATTGAACGTCAAGTGGGGGCGATGGTTAGATTCTCAGTCAGTGGCAACCCCAGGATGTTGATCGTGGAGGAGGGTGGAATTCAGTGATTGTAACGCCATTGAACATAAAGTGGGTGATGGTTAAATTATCTGTTCTTGACATGATCGTACCGCAGCAGATAATCACATCGCGAAGTGCAAGACAGTTTTGAGTGGCTAGCAGGAGGGCCGAATGACCTCCTGTTCCCGTCCATGGATAAACTGCGATGAGGAACCGGCTTCATGACAATTTGTGCTTCTCATCCTTAATAGGCCAGTACCTCACATTGTTTGGAATTGGAGGGACGAGAGCTAAGTGAAGACAAACTGACCACGGAGCGAAAGGAGGTGAGTGCGCTGTCTGTACAGAGTGCTCTGTCTGCAACCTCAGTCTAAATCTCCTCCCCTTCCAAACGACCCTCCCCTTCATCACTCTCTCTGCTTTCAATATACTGAATGACCCAGCCTCGACAGCCCTCTGTGGTAAAGAATTCCACAAATTCACTCCCCTCGGAGAGAAGAAATTCCTCCTCATCTCCAACTTCAATGGGCAACATCTTCTTCTGTGATGGTTCCTTCTGGTCTTAGACTCTCTCGCAAGGGGGAACAACCTCACCATAACTCCCTGTCAAGTCCCCCTGTCTGTCTTCATTTAAGATCGCCTCCCATTCTTCTAAACACTAACGAGCCTACTCAACCTGTCCTCCATAACACAGTCCCTCCGTTCCCAGGATCAGCTGAGCCAACATTCTCTGCCCTGTCTCCGATGCCTGTCTATCTCTGCTTGGATACGGGACCCCAAAACCGTTCACAGTATCCCAGCTGTGGTCTGACATGTATCATTTTAGTAAAAATATTTCAGCTTTTAGACGCCATTCCCTTAGAAATAAAGTCCAGCATTCCATTTTCCTTCCCCATTCCACGCTGAACTTAGATGGCAGCTTTTCCTGATTCATGGACCCGACTCCCAAATCCCTCTGTCCCGGAGCTCTCAGCAGTCTTTCTCCATTTAATTAATATTCAGCTCCATTTTTCTTCCTGCCGCTTTGCAGTACCTCACATTTTCCCACATTATATTCCACCTGCCACATGCTCACCCTGTCTATATCCCTCTGCAGCCTCTGTGTGCTGTCCTCGTCCCTTGCCTTCCCTCCTGTTTGTGTGTCCTCTTCAAACTTGGCGATAGTACATTTACTTTCCTCATCCAAGTCACTAATATTGATGGTAAATAATGGTGGCCCCAGCCTTCCCTGAGGCTCTAAACGCCGTTCTTTCTTTCAAAGAATATTCCCACGTCTGTATAGACCATATTTGATCGATTTAACAACCTCCACCACACGATATTATTTATACCCAGCGAGGTGCAGCTCCATGATATCGCTGCAGTCTCACTGCAAGGGCCTGAATTCCTAATAAGATGGAAACCTCTCTCCCTGAAGTGTTTGCGCAGATTCTGTATCTCACACACGGATGTGTCGACACACACACGCACACACAAAGACTCGCACACTCACGCTCACGGTTTTTCATACACACTCTTTCTCTCTCTCTCTCACACACACACACACTTGCACACACAGATGCACACTTGCACTCACACAAACTCTCACATGCGCACATTCGTACTCACACTCACACAGGCACACAAATAGTCTCACACATACACTCCGTCACACGCACACACCCATACGCCCGCGCACACAAATGCACACAGAGAAAATCTCTCTCTCAAACACACACAGAAACATGCTCACACACACACACTCACACAAACACACGCACACCCCCCCTACACAAACACATGCACTCTCAAATGCAGACATTCGTACTCACACTCATACATGCAAAGACTTGCACACACCCACAAAAATACCAACAATTGCACTCAAACAGACACATTCACTTGGATACACATGAGCAAATTCTCTCTCTCACACACACAAATACAGACACAAACTCACACCTGCGTGCGCACACTCTCACACAGAGGTAAAACATGGCTCTCATACATGCACAAAATTACTCTCACCATCTCGCTCTCTCTCACACACAATCACACACACACACACTCTCAGACGCACACAAACACACACACACACACACACTCTCATACACACACACACTCTCAGATGCACACACACAGACACACACACACACAGACACACATACACACACACACAAACACAGACACACACACACACACACACACACACACACACACAGACACACACAGACACACACACTCTCATACACACAAACACTCTCAGATGCACACACACAGACGCACACACACACAGACACACTCACACTCTCACACACATTCACTCATACACGAACACACACACACACACTCACTCTCTCTCACACACAGACAGACATACTCACACACGCGCTCTCACACCCACGTACACACACTCACGCATAGAGTTACACAGAGACACACACATACACACACACAGTCTCGCACGTGCGTACACGCACACTCTCTCACACACAATCTCTCTTTCTCACACTCACACACACGTGCACACACACAAACACAAACACACACATTCTGTGAAACATATCAACGTAATTCCCCTGCGCCAACTTCCTGGTGTATTGAGAGGCAGCTTGCCTGTCTTTTGAACACAGGACCGTTTGGAAATTTCCAGAAGGAAGATCTCGTGCACAATACTCGCCTTGGAGAAAAATTCCTTCATGGAAATTACTTTGGCTGGAGTTCTTCAAACCACAGGAAAGGTGAGACGAGTTTGGAAATAAGCAAGAGGACCTGACATTTTATAAGAGACAGTAGGAGCTGCAGATGCTGGAGAATCTGAGATAACAAGGTGTGGAGCTGGATGAACACAGCAGGCCTCACGTACCACCCCACCAACCTCTGGATCCAACGCATCATCCTCCGACACTTCCGCCATCTGCAATCCGACCCCACCACCAAAGACATTTTTCCCTCCCCACCCTTGTCTGCTTTCCGGAGGGACCACTCTCTCCGGGACTCCCTTGTCCGCTCCACACTCCCCTCCAGCTCCTCCACACCAGGCACTTTTCCCTACAACCGCAGGAAGTGCTACACCTGCCCCCATACATCCTCCCTCACCGCCATCCCAGGCCCCAAGAAGACTTTCCACATCAAGCAGAAGTTCACCTGCACATCTGCTAATGATGTATACTGCATCTGCTGTTCCCTTTGTGGCCTCCTCTACATCGGAGAAACGAAGCGGAGGCTCGGGGACCACTTTGCAGAACACCTCCGCTCGGTACGCACGAAACAACTGCACCTCCCAGCCGCGAACGATTTCAACTCCCCCTCCCATTCCTCAGACGACATGTCCATCCTGGGCCTCCTGCAGTGCCACAACGATGCCACCCGAAGGTTGCAGGAACATCACCTCGTATTCCGCTTGCGGAACCCTGCATCCCAATGATATCAATGTGGACTTCACAAGCTTCAAAATCTCCCCTCACGCTACCGCATCCCAAAACCAGCCCAGCTCGTCCCCGCCTCCCTAACATGTCCTTCCTCCCACCTATCCCCCCTCCCACCTCAAGCCCCACTCCCATCTCCTACCTACTAACCTCATCCCGCCCCCTTGACCTGTCCATCCTCCCTGGACTGACCTATCCCCTCCCTACTCCGTCCCGACACTCACCTTTACAGGCTCCATCCCCGTCTCTTTGACCTGTCTTTCTCCTCTCCACCTATCTTCTCCTCTATCCATCTTCTACCTGCCTCCCGCTCTCTCCCTATTTATTTCAGAACCCCCTTCCCCTCCCCCATTTCTGAAGAAGGGTCTAGGCCCGAAACGTCGGCCTTCCGACTCTTTTGATGCTGCTTGGCCTGCTGTGTTCATCCAGCTCTACACCTTGTTATCTCTGACATTTTATAAATTCACTCCAGGGCTGTGCATATCGCTAGCTCGGCCCAGGAAAAATTCAGAGTCACAGAGCGAGTGTGGGAGGCTGGGAGTTGGATAGAGTTTTGCGGGGAGATACTGAGGGGATGGAGGTGCACAGTGTCAGTGTGGGAGACAGATAAACTTTTGGGGGGAGACACTGAGGGGATTGAAGGATACGGGGTCAGTGTGCCAGACAGGGAGATGGATAGGTTACAGGTGGGAGACACTGATGGGATTGAGGGACACAGGAAGAGTGCAGGAGACTGGGAGAAGGATAGATTTTTTTGGGGGGAGACACTGATGGGATTCAAAGACACAGGGGAGAGTGCGGGAGGCTGGGAGAAGGATACACTTTTAGGGGGAGACTTTAGGGACATGGAAAGAATGTGGGAGACTGGGAGATGAATAGAATTTTGGGGAGGGACACTGAGGGGATTGGGGTACATGGGGGCATTGCGAGAGGCTGGGAGTGGAGGGAGATACAGCATCCTTGCTCGATCTCACGGTAACCTCATGTTGTTTCTCTCTGACACATACCTACCATTGATACCAAGCTGATGATAGAGAGTGAAGTCCATGTCCAGCTGGATTCATGGCAGTTTGTAAACATATTTGCCGGAGTGAACCACACAGCACAGGTAGGCTTCTCCCACTGGAACAGTGTGAGTTCCAGTTGTCCCTTCAGGAATGAGGGGCGCGAATGGCTAAGAGTGGGTGGATATCCTCTCCATTCAGCCCCTTCCTCGAGCCTGTTACACTGGAAGAGGCCATTCATCCCTGGTTCTATCCCCCAATGCAAATGTCCTGCCTTTCCATTTCACCTTCCCCCTCCCATATCCCTAAACACCATTCCTGTCCAAATCCCCATCCAATGCCCCTCTCCATTGCCCTTCTACAACTGAATCTGCCCCCTCCCTATATATTTCCAGGCAGTATATTCCAGACCCTAACCCTTTGATGCCTGGGAAAGATTGTTCCCACCTCTCCCCTCACTTTGTTGGCATCCTCACTTTAAATCTGTGCCACACCCGCCTCCATCCCTCACTTCTCAGTTCTGGCTGTTACGCCCCATTAACTCTGTTTGGCTTCGGGAAACCTTGATCGGATCCCCGTGTCTCAGCCGCTTCCTTTCTGAGGGGAACTGTCCCCGACTTCTTCAATCCCTCCCTCATCGCTGAGGTTTCTCATCCCCGGGATCATAAATCTCTTCAGACTCTTTCTCTCACAGTCTGAGTTTCTCTGTCTCTCTCTCTCTCACTCACTCTCTCTGTAACTCTCTCTGTCTCTCTTCGTTTCCCTCACTGACTTTCTCTATCTCTGTGTCTCTCTCCCTGTATGTCTGTCTCTGTCCCTCTCTCTCATTCTGTCTGTCTTTCTCTGTCTCTCTGTCTCTCAGTCTGAGTCTCTCAATCCCTCTCTGTCTGTTTATCTCTGTCTGTCTCTCTCTCTCATTCTATCTCTCTGTGTTAAACCCTTTAGATTTGACCTTTTATTCAAGATTATCTCTTACAGTCTCGTGAAACAGATCGTCATTGATGATACCTCCCTGGGGTGTCGGAGGGAGCTGGGGGAGAATGCAACACGTGGGGAATGAAGGGAGCTCACCCTTTCCATTGGAGAATAAGAACCTCCTGAAAGATGGGAACCAGGAGAGGGTTATCGATCACATGTGATCAGGACAGAAGGGCAATTTCTTGGAGGCAGTCATTCTGCAATACCTTTCGTTGGAGATGCAATGAGCAAATGTTCCGTATCTTTCTCTCAACAGAGTGTGACTGGGGTGGAGTTTCAGAGACTGTACAATCCAATGGCAGTTTTATTTGGGAGCATGTTTGGTGGACTGTTACGACTTGTTCTGACCAGCTTTGGTCATTTCCAGCTCTCTGCATTGTTGTAGCAATGGGGAGGTTCTGCTCTGTCGGAGGCTCAGCGCTGAGGGAGCGGGCACTGTCAGAGGGTCAGCGCTGAGGGAGCGGGCACTGTCAGAGGGTCAATGCTGAGTGAGCGCCGCACTGTCAGAGGGTCAGCGCTGAGGGAGTGGGCACTGTCAGAGGGTCAGCGCTGACGGAACGGGCACTGTCGGAGGGTCAGCGCTGAGGGAGCGGGTGCTGTCGGAGGGTCAGCGCTGCGGGAGCGGGCACTGTCGGAGGGTCAGTGCTGAGGGAGTGAGCACTGTCGGAGGGTCAGTGCTGAGGGAGTGGGCACTGTTGGAGGGTCAGCGCTGAGGGAGCGCCGCAATGTCGGAGGGTCAGCGCTGAGGGAGCGGGCACTGTCAGAGGGTCAGCGCTGAGGGAATAGCGTTTGATGTAGCCCCGATTTCAGTTGAATTTTGACGATTCAGTCTTTTCCCGTTTCAGTGCGGATGTTTCAAGCGTAATTTGAAGGAAAATTTATCTGAGAGAGTTGGAGCATGTAACTGCCCAGACGGTAATAACACGACCGAAGACAGCCCAGAAACAATTACAATACTGTAACCGTCTGCGTGAATCTTCTCTTACACTCTGTACTGAAGATCCCCAACACCCCCTCCCTATATCTGTCACCTCCTCCAGCCCCCTACACCCCCTCCACATCTCTGTCACCCCATCCAGTTCCCTGCACCCACTCCCTGTCTCTGCCACCTCTTACAGCCCCCACACTTCTCCATATCTCTGTAACCTCCTCCAGCTCCTACATGCCTCGCTTTCTGGGGCGGATCCACATGCCCCTTCACCCCTTCCCCTTCCAAAAAAAAACCCCTAAAGAAAGACAAGAAAATAAATATGTATGATTTGTCTTCAAAAGAGTTCTGCTCTCAGAATTTTTGGAAAGGCCTGTACAAATCTTACTTTTAGATTTCTCACAGTTTATACATTTCTATGGTATAATATTTTACTTTTGATTCATTTTTGATCTGTTCAGAAACAAGAACACCTCATTAAAGCAGGTTATTCTTTTCTCAAACGGAGTTCTGTTAACCGAATGTTTTGCAAGGCCTACACATATTCTACTTCTAGACGTATTACAGTTATTACATTTCTGTCGTATAACATTTTAATTTGAAATTATTTTGATTTTTTATCGTCAAAAATAGTGGGTTTTATTTTTCTGAAGCGGAGTTCTGTTACCAGAAGATTTGGAAATGCCTAC
>NW_025976745.1:1144-7285 GCF_021869965.1 Rhincodon typus | reverse complement strand
GGGTTAATTTACCGGGGACTGTTATTTATAGGTACGTCTATCTTTTCAAAGTTTATTTGTAAGGGGCCCTGTCTTACGGATAATTTACAGGTGGGCTGAGTGTGGGGTGTAATTACAGGTGCTCAGTGTTTTCGGATTTATTTAGAGGGGGTCCTATGTTTTACCTTCTACTTCCTGGGTGATGTGTGTTAGAGTTCATTTAAAGGGGTCCGTGTATTTGAGGGTATAATTACAGGAGGCTTTGTTTTTAAGATTTGTTTAAATGGGGCTCTATATTTTAGGGGTTATTTACTGTGAGCTCCGCGTTTTACGGGTTATTGAAAGGCGTTTCTGAGGGTAAATTTACAGGCGGCTCGGTGTTCGAGGGCTTTTGTGCAGGGCTGAGGCTAGCATTAGAGGTGAGGTTAGGGTCAGCGCTGGGGCTGAGGGTTATGGTTTGTGTCGGGCCTGAGGCGAATGCTCAGGGTTTGGCCTGAGGTTAGGCTCAGAGCGTTTGCAAGGGTTAGCATTAGGGCTGAATCTCGGGTTAAGCTTTGGGGTCGGGTTATTTCTGGGGGCAGGGAGAAAGAAAGCAGCTTTGCATAACCAGAGACAGAACCAGAGGGAGAGCAACTGCGTATTCTACAGGAGACTCGGGATGTTTTGTAAACTTAACAGGTCAAATAGTATTGCAGATTAGTTTACAATTAAAGATTATTGACCTGAGAGAATGCCTCATTGTCACACGGTCCGCTTGAGGCTGTCCCTCTATGTTGTAGTGTCAGTACTGAATGAGTGCACAATTCTCAGAGGATCACATTCAGCCGATGCCCCATTTAAAAAAAAATATGCAATTTAGTTATGTAGCACTCCCCCAGTAAGAATTTAGATAAAAGGTCAGCCTCAGTCTTGACACTATGACTGATACACTCCCAGAGTTCTAACCAACTGACACTGCTGCAATAGCTCAGTTCGGACCATTTGACAATGAGGCACTGCTTCAGTACTGAAGCTCTGACAGTACTGATTATCTGACAATGAGGGAGTGCCTCAGTCTGACATTGTCACAGTGCTGCAATCGTGTGGCACTCCCATAAGTCTAACCCCTTGAGAATAAGACACTACCTCAGTCATGACCGTCTCGCAATAATGCACCCCAACAGTTCTGACCCTCTGGTGCTGCTGCATTACCTCATTACAGACCCTATAAATGTCAGGCACTTCCTCAGTTCTGACCCTCTTACAATGAGGCGCTACCTCAGTATTGACTCTCTGATTATAATGCTGTCCAGCAGTTCTGTCCCTCTGTCAGTGCTTCAATACTTGCCTGGACCAGGCAAATTCCTCATTGTTAGCGGGTCCGTTCTGTGGCAGTGCCTCCTGGTAATGGGATCATATAAATCTGTAATACTATTTGAGCTGTTAAGTTCACAATACATCCCGAGTCTCCTGTAGTATACGCAGTTGCTCTCCCTCCGGCTGTCGGTTTGCGAAGCTGCTTTCTTTCTCCCTACTCTCATATATATCCCTAACCTTAACCTTAGATTCAGCCCGAACGCTGGCACTCGCGTAAGCGCGAAGCCTAACTTCAGCCCGAAGCCTAACTTCAACCCAAAGCCTAACCCAAACCATAACCCTTAGCCCTAACGCTGGCCTCATCCTACACGAGCCAGAGTCTCAGGCCCAAACCGAACCCAGATTCAGCCGTTCTCTGGGCCTTTAAACACGAAGCCGCCTGCACAGAGGCCCTCAAACACAGAGACCCCTTTCAATAACCTGTAAAAAGCAGACTTCACGATAAATAACCCCTAAATCACAGAGTCCTATTTAAACAAACTTCAATAACAGAGACCCCTGTAATTAAACGCTCAAATACACAGAACCTTTTAAATGAACTCTCACACACATTGCCCAGGAAGTATAAGGTAAGACACAGGGATCCTTCTCAATAAATCCGAAAACACTGAGCACCTTTAATTACACTCCAACACTTAGCCCACCTGTAAATTATCCGTAAGACAGGGCCCCTTACAAATAACCCTAAAAAGACAAAGCTACCCATAAATAAACAGCCTCCTGCAAACAAACTCTAAAACAGAGACCCCTTTCAATAACCTGTAAAATACGCAGCTTAATTCAAATAACCCTTAAAACAGAACCCCCTGTAACTATCCCCTCAAATACACAGACCCCTTTAAGTTACCTCTAAAACAGATGCCCTTGGAAGTATAATATAAAACACAGTGCTCCCTCTAAATAAATTCGAAAACACAGAGCTCCTGTCAAGACACCCCAACATCGAGGCGACCTGAAAATTATCCGTAAAACAGGGCCCCTTGCAAATACATCCCACAAGACAGAGCGAGCTATAAATAAAGAGCCCCCTGTAAATAAATACCAAAACACATAGTAAAAACACGGAGAACTGCGGATGCTGCAAATCAGGAAAAAATACAAAGTTGCTGGGAAAGCTCAGCAAGTCTGGTAGCATCAGTGAGGGAGAAAAAAAAAACAGAGTTAACGTTTCGGGTCAGGTGATCCTTCCTCAGAACCTCTGGCTCGCGGGTCTTTAGTAATGCAGGGTCAATCGCCTTAAAATATCCTTTTCTCTGGTTTTTGTAAGGCACTTTAACATTATTACATAAGAACATTAGATAAGAGCAGGAGGAGGCCATCTGGCCCCTCCAGTCTGCCCCGCTATTCAATAAGATTATGGCCGATCTTTTTGAGACTCAGCTCCACTTACCCGCCCGCTCAAAATAAACCTTAATTCCTTCACTGTTCATAAATTTATCTTGCCTTGCCTTAAAAACATTCAGCGAGGCAGCTTCAACCGCTTCACTGGGCAGGGAATTCCACAGATTCACAACCCTTTGGGTGAAGAAGTTCGTCCAGTACTCAGTCCTACATCTGCTTCCTTTTATTTTGAGGCTATGCCCAAAGTCCTAGTTTCACCTGCTGGTGGAAACAACCTCCCTGCCTCCACCTTATCTATTCCCTTCATAATCTTGCATGTTTCTACAAGATCTCCTCTCATTCTTCTGAACTCCAATGAGAACAATCCCAGCCTACTCAGTCTCTCCTCATATTCCAACCCTCTCAACTCTAAAATCAACCGAATGAATCTCCTCTGCACCCCGTCCAGTGCCAGTATATCCCTTCTCAAGTAAGAGACCAAAACTGCACACAGTACTCCAGGTGCGGCCTCACCAGGACCCTATACAGCTGCAGCATTACCTCCCTGTTTTTAAACTCCATCCCTCTGGCAATGACAGACAAAATGCTATTTGCCTTTTTAATTACCTGCTGCGCCTGTAATCCTACATTTAGCGATTCATGCACAAGGATACCCAAGTCCCTCTGCACAGCAGCATGCTGCAATTTTTTAAGATTTAAACCATAGGCCATTTTGTTGTTATTCCTACCAAAATGGATGAACTCACATTTGTACAACATCTGCCAGACGTTTGACGACTCACTTTGACTATATATCGCTCTGCAGACGTTCAGTGTCTTCTGCACACTTTGCTCTACCGCTCATCTCAGTGTCATCTGCAAATTTTGACACACCACACTTAGTCCCCAACTCCAGATCATCTATGTCAATTGTAAACAATTGCAGTCCCAACACTGAACCCTGAGGCATACCACTAGCCACTGACCGCCAACCAGAAAAACATCCATTTACCCGTACTCTTTATTTTCTACTAGTCAATCATCCTCTATCCATGCCAATACATTACTTGTAATATCGTGCAACTTTATCTTATGCAGCAGCCTTTGGTGTGGCACCTTGTCAAATGCCTTCTGGAAATCCAGATACACGACATCCACAGGTTCCCCATTGTCCACCATGCAAGTAATGTCCTCAAAGAATTCCACCAAGTTCGTTAAACATGACCTACCCTTCATGAACCCATGCTGGGTGTTCCCAATGGGACAGTTTATATCCAGTTGTCTTGCTATTATCTTCCTCAATGATGGATTCAAGCATTTTCCCCACAACCGAAGTTAAGCTAACTGGCCTATAGTTACCTGCTTTTTGTCGACTTCCTTTTTTAAACAGTGGCGTCACATTGGCTGTTTTCCAATCTGCGGAAACCACCCCAGAGTCCAGTGAATTTTGGTAAATAATTACTAGTGCGAGCCTCTTTACTGTTGTACTAAAAGTCCTCTTTACCAATGTACTCACAAGCG
This sequence comes from Rhincodon typus, assembly GCF_021869965.1. Classification (NCBI taxonomy): domain Eukaryota; kingdom Metazoa; phylum Chordata; class Chondrichthyes; order Orectolobiformes; family Rhincodontidae; genus Rhincodon; species Rhincodon typus. The sequence goes on along the minus strand of NW_025976745.1, from coordinate 3,109 downwards.
CTCCATATTACCACTCTCGCGCTCTTATTCATTCATCACTTTCCTGACCACTTACTATCGTACTATGTTTACTATTACCGCATTTCATTCATAAAACTGCGATCTTGTCATACTTTTCACGATTAAAGGGAGACTAAATTAAAATGTTCCTTCCACCCCATTTACCGCCTTTTCACAGTTTTAATCCTCACGGCCTTATTTTGCTAACAGTTGCCTAAACTGTGTCTACATCAGAGACTATCCCTGAGGATGTGTTAATTTTCTTATCTGTTCAGAACAACACCATCGTGTCAACCGAAGCTATGAAAGAGCATAATATTAATCAGCCCTCAGCAACCGTCGCCCAGGACTTGAATAACTTGCAGGACATCAAACAAGTTTACTGCGTCAGCAGAGATAGTAGGAACAGCAGATGCCGGATAATCTGAGATAACAAGGTGTAGAGCTTGATGAACACAGCAGGCCAAGCAGCAGAAGAGCAACAGGAAGGCTGATATTTCGGGCCTTGACACTTCTTCAGAAATGAGGGATGGGAAGGGGGTTCTGAAATAAATAGGGAGAGAGAGAGAGGCGGATAGAAAATGGATAGAGGAGAAGGTTGGTGGAGAGGAGACAGACAGGTCAAAGAGGCGGGGATGGAGCCAGGAAAGGTGAGTGCAGGTGGGGAGTTTGGGAGGAAATAGGTCAGTCCAGGGAGGACGGACAGGTCAAGGGGGCGGGATGAGGTTAGTAGGTAGGAAATGGGAGTGGCGCTTGCGGTGGGAGGAAGGGATAGGTGGGAGGAAGGACAGGTTAGGGAGGCAGGGACGAGCTGGGCTGGTTTTCGGATGCGGTGGGGGAGGGGAGATTTTGAAGCTTGTGAATTCCATATTGATAACATTGAGCTGCAGAGTACCCAAGCGGAATATGAGTTGCTGTTCCAGCAACCTTCTCGTGGCATCATTGTGGCACTGCAGGAGGCCCAGGATGGACATGTCGTCTGAGGAATGGGAGGGGGAGTTGAAATGGTTCGCGACTGGGAGGTGCAGTTGTTTAGTGCAAACCGAGCGTAGCTGTTCTGCAAAGCGGTCCCAAAGCCTCCACTTGGTTTCCCCGATGGAGAGGCGGCAACAACGGGAACAGCGGATGCAGTATACCACATTAGCAGATGTGCAGGTGAACATGCTTGATGTGGAAAGTCTTCTTGGGGCCTGGGATGGGGGTGATTGGGGAGGTGTAGGGGCAGGTGTAGCACTTCCTGCGGTTGCAGGGAAAAGTGCCAGGTGTGGTGGGGCTGGAGGGGAGTGTGGAGCGGACATGGTCACGGACAGATGGTCCTTCTGGAATGCAGATAAGGGTGTGGAGGGGAAAATGTCTTCGTTGGTGGGGTCGGATTGCAGATGGCGGAAGTGTTGGAGGATGATACGTTGGATCAGGAAGTTGGTGGGCTGGTATGTGAGGACGAGGGGGATTCTGTTTTGGTTGCTATTACAGTGAGGGGGTGTGAGGGATGAATTGCGGGAAATACGGGAGGCACAGTCGAGGGCGTTCTCGACCACTGAGGAGGGGAAGTTGCAGTCCTTGAAAAACGAGGGCATCTGAGATGTACAGGAGTGGAATGCCTCATCCTGGGACCAGATGCGGCGGAGGTGAAGGAATTGTGAATAGGGGATGGCACTTTTGCAGGGAGATGGGTGGGAGGAGGTGTATTCCAGGTGGCTGTGGGAGTCGGTGGGCTTGAAATGGATATCAGTTTCTCGATGGTTGCCAGAGATGGAAACAGAGAGGTCCAGGAAGGAGAAAGAGGTATCAGAGATGGTCCAGGTATCTTAAGGTTGGGGTGAAAGGTGATGGTGAAGTGGATGAACTGTTCGAGCTCCTCGTGGGAGCACGAGGCGGCGCCGATGCAGTCATCAATGCAACGGAGGAAGAGGTGGGGTTAAGGGCGAGTGTAGTGACGGAAGAGGGATTGTTCCATGTAACCTA
>NW_025976745.1:0-1044 GCF_021869965.1 Rhincodon typus | reverse complement strand
TTAAGGGCGAGTGTAGTGACGGAAGAGGGATTGTTCCATGTAACCTACAAAGAGGCAGGCATAGCTTGGGACAATGCGGGTACACATGGCCACCCTCTTTGTCTGTAGGAAGTGGGAGGAATTGAAAGAGAAGTTGTTGAGGGTGAGGTCGAGTTCGGCAAAGCATGAGTGTGTCAGTAGAGGGGTACTGGTAGGGCCTCCGGAACAGAAAGAAGCGGAGGGCCTTTCGGCCAACTGTATGGGGAATGCAGGTGCCTCGGGACTGGACGTCCATGGTAAAGATGAGGTATTGGGGACCGGGGAATTGGAAGTTCTGGAGGAGGTGGAGGGCGTGAGTGGTGTCACGGACGTAGATAGGGAGTTCCTGGACGAAGGGGGAGAAAATGGAGTGGAGATAACTGGAGATAAGTTAGTGGGGCAGGAGCAGGCGGAGACAATTGGTCGACCAGGGCAGTCAGGTTTGATGGAAAAGCTCAGCAGGTCTGGCAACATCTGTGAAGGAGAAAACAGAGATAACGTTTCAGGTCTGGGAACCCTTCCTCAGAACTTCAGTACACTGCCGACACTTAGGTGCTATCTTACTCCAACCCTCTCAGTGCTGCAATAACCCAGATTTGATCCTCTATTCGCGTCGCACTCCCTCAGGACTGATCCTGTAATCGTGTGGCGCTGCCTCAGTAATGACAGTTAGACAACACTTCCCTTCTGCATTACTGACTGTCTGACAAACAGGCACTGCCTCACATCTGACTTGCCTACTATGAGGTACTATCTGAATTTGACTATCTCACAGTGCTTTACTGGGGGGTCTGTTATTTAGTGTTGATTTACAGTGGGCCTTGTGTTTTAGCTTTTATTAATTGGAGGCCCTGTGTTTTAGGGTTTTATTTTGCAGTCGTCTGTTTGAGGGTTTCGGGGGATTTTAGGGAGGATTTACAGGGTTTATTTACAGGAAGATCTATATTTTACACTTTATTTACAGCGGGCTCTGACTTTTATGGTTTCTTTACTGGGGGTTGTCCCGGCCCCAGCCTCCATCCCCAG
>NW_025976744.1:0-7285 GCF_021869965.1 Rhincodon typus | reverse complement strand
GACCTGAAGTGTCAGCTTTCCTGCTCCTCTGATGCTGCCTGGCCTGCTGCATTCCTCCAGCTCCACACTAGGACATCAACTTATCTCTGTAAACCATCTCCATGACAATTCTTCGGACATTGTGGTACATACTTAAGGAGGTGAGCAGTGGAGATTTGCATGAGATAATGTGCCAGAGATCACAGAGAGAAAGTATCTGAGAAACTCAGATTGAAATTGACACTTAGCTGATTTTTGATAAAATTCAGAGCTTAATCTTTGAACATTTCACTTTGTAAGCAGAAGGTGTGATAGTATTATAGTATTGTAGAAGAGAGAGCCAGGTATTCACCAAGATATTGTGTAAAGGAGGTGAGAACTGTGACTTTCTCTTCCACTTCTCACCAAATAAATTCTGATTTCAACTGTGTTATCAGTGGAAGTTGCAGAACAAACATCGTTATTTTTTGAAAAAAATGAAGGAAAATGATCAACTCTTGCATATTTAATAACATAACATCACATGGTGAACTGTAGGCTTGCCTAGACCTGACTGCAGTCGTTCCCTACCAACGCCATGAGGTTCATAATGGATTAGCAATAAATATTGATCTTGGCACGCACAATCCAACAAATCATTTTAAAAAAACACCCAAAGAACTGTGGATGCTGGAAATCAGAAATTGCTGAAAAAGCTCAGCAGGTCTGGCCACATCTGTGGAGAGAAAGCGGAGTTAATGTTTCAGGTCCAGTGACCATTCTTCAGCAATTATTTTTTAAAAATACATTGGCTTTCCATATATTGAACATTAAACTTAGCTTTAATTTGGCAAAAAAATAGTTAATAATTGTGAATCAGTCATGCAACAGTAACCCTGTGCAGAGTCAAACAGACGTATCTTCTGGAAGGTTTATGACTGGAGTATACAGTTGTCTGATTAGATTCAGTGATAACGTTCTTTAATAACCATAGTTAGCAGAAACTTTACTGACTCACAAGAGAAACATGTGAAGTGGATTTTAGTTTGCATGGAATGTTAGTATATACAGTAGCAAGGCTGCACTTGCAAACAGATCTTACAGACTTGAATTTAAGTGCAACGGTGGAATCAGACTTTAGCATGCCTGGAGAAGGACTAACTGTAAGTTAGGTGTCATAGTTTAGCACTGAAAGAAAGGTTTCTTCTGGTAATAGCAATACAAATAGAACTTTCAAATAAAACTTTTACAATCTGATGGCTGTTCCAAACTTCCTGCTGTTAATTTCAATAATTAGGAGCAATGCTCAGCTCTGGCTCAAGAGCAATGAGGACAGTTTTAACAATCTTCTAACATTGGCGGAGGAGTTGGGACAATCTCCAAACAAAATGTTAACTGGAGGTAAAAAAACCAATGAGAAATTAAAGAGAGAAAGGAGGTAGGTTGGAATATGTTATCTGGCTGATTTAACACCAATGCTTTGCCAGACATGATGCCTGTTTCCCTTTCTTTATAGAGCATCTTAGATTGTGTCTCTATATTAAAGGTACTGTGTTTAATAATTTTAATGATTGTAAGAAGATCACTTCAGCAAACACCAGATGGAGATTATCAGTACAATGCAAATTGAAGAAATGTTGCCTTCAATGGTGGATACTGTGAATGACAAACGTCAAAAATAGAAAGTAAGGCCTTGTTAATTCAGTTGAAATTATAAGACTTATGCCCCTTCCCAAAGAGCCAAAAACAGAAAATATCTGTATCATCCTTACATCCTTTTTCTATGTTTAAAGAGATTATAAATACTGTTGCAGAAATGGCACAACATGAAGATAATATTTATCAGACAACACGAATTTTAGAGCATATGACTATAATATGTAGGAGCAGAAGTAGGTCATTCGGCCCATTAAGTCTGCACTGCACTTCAATGAGATCATGGCTGATCAAATCATCTTCAAGTTCTCTTTCTTGCTTTTCTCCACAATCATTGATTCCCTCACTGATTAAAAATCTGTCTATTTCAGCCTTGAATATACTTAATGACCCAGCTTTGACAGCCCTCTACAGTAAAGATTTCCACAGACTTACTACCCTCTGAGAGAAGAAATTCCTCCCCTGCCTTAACTGGGTGCAACTCCTTTCTCTTGAATTATGTCCTCTGGTACTACACTCTCCTATAAGGGGACCTCTTTTAAAGTGTAATTAAGATAAAGGTTATTAAAAGCTACACCTCATTTTAGTGACTTCAGGAGACAGGAACAGAGAGAAGCTGCCACCTTTGGTCTAAATTATTTCATTTTGGCAACTTCAAATTTTAATTACACTATAAAATTTGATATAATAAAGAGTCAAAGTGTTTCTATATTGAGGCAAGCGGCATAGTGCAATTGCTGGGTGTATGTTTATTTCTCCTTAGCAAGAAGACAACCTTAACATTTGGAATATTTTGCTACAAAATGGGTACTATACAAATGAAAGTTGTTATTCTGGTGAAACACAATATTGTGCAAGTTGCCAAATTAGAAATATGTGCATGTATGTCGCAAATTGCATTTAGTCGTCACATGAACTATTTCATGTAAATGAAAATAACTTTTCTTTAAACAGTAAAAATGTGAGGCTGTATTGTTTAAAATGACCCAATGTACAGCTTTATCATATCTCTGAGAAAAAATAATTTCTTTGAAATGGAACAATTTCTTAAAAGGTAAATAATGACTGAATAAACAACCAGTTAAATACTAAATAAAAACTGAAAGAAGTGCAGATGCTGTAAATCAGGAACAAAAACAAAGTTGCTGGAAAAGCTCAGCAGGTCTGGCAGCATCTGTGAAGGAGAAAACGGAGTTAACGTTTCGGGTCCGGTGACCCTTCCTCAGAACTGATGGTGGCTGGGAAAATGTGAGTTTATATGCAACCAGTTAAGCTGTTTTTTGTTAAAGTTGTTTCATGTGAATGCATTGGCTAGAATCAACATTGAAACAAATAGTTTTTTTAGGGGGCTTGACAAGTTAGATGTTGGGAGAATGCTTCCAGTTCTTGGAGATGCAAAACAAAGTGTCACAAGATTATGGTTTCATCATTTAGAACTGAAATTAGGACAATTTGGTTCATTCAAAAGATTGTGACTTGTTGGATTTTTTACTTGAGAGCTGTGAATGGTCAATGACAGAGATCAGGGACATAATTATAGTGGAGCAAAGTGGAATACAACTGGATGATCTTTATGATTAGAACAGCAGGCCTGAAAAGCTGAATGGCCTATTTTTGCTCCTATTTCTCATATTCTCATGTCCACACCCAGGAATGTTCCATGTCTAAATCCTGGTTCATGAGCAGATAGTCAATCTAATCTAGGATGACGGTGGGATTGCTACAATCATTTCGTTGCTGTTAGACTTTGAAAAGGAAAAAGTAGCAGAGCACCATGCTGCTGATTGCTATTTAGTGATACCTGGTAAAAAAAAACCTAGGTGTCATGTGAGGAGAGAAGTGGTCATAACTATGATGCTCCCTGCAGTTGAATAGTCCACCAATACACATTATGAAAAGGGCGAGCAACAACCTCTTGCCAGAGATAATAGAGTTTGCTGGCACGTAAACCATCTTGAAATCTTTAGAAAAGGGAAAAAGATGAAAATTAAATGTTGAATATATTTTAATCCCAAAGCATAAAATACAATATTTACAGTTATTCTTTAGATCAAGTTGACTCGGTATTTTTATATTGGTCATTGGTATTTTTAAATAAATTACTGAAATTTTAATACAGATATTTTACATATTACTTTTAAAAACAGACATCATTGGCAATCACTGCAATTTGAAAACTAAAATGTAATTTTTTGCTTTCCCATGAACTGTCAGTATGTAATAATTATTAAGGCTGGTTTTTGGCCTGAGACAGTAGCTACAGAATTGTTTGAAGCCAGCCACCCTTGATTTATGCTGCTTGGTTGCACTTAAACTCTTATAGTCAAAAACAAGCAGCAGTGGAGTCCAGTTGTGGTCAGCACATGTTTAAGTTTTTGAGGGTTGAGAAGGATATATTCATCTCTTCAAATCTTTTTACAAAATTGTAAACCTTGCTTACAATTAATCAGCTAGTTTAACAAATTTACATTTAAAATTTAGAGTAATATTACAACAGATTTGAGCCTGAGAAATATGGGGCAAAAACCATCTGCCTCACCATTGCACTCAGTATCCAACTTCTGGTCACTTCAGTTAGTCTGTCACTCTTTCATCATTTTGAAAAGTTTACAGTGATACAAAATGGCAGGATAAGAGTATCCTAAGTGACTTGTTAGAATTGAAAAATGGTGTGCCTTCATGTAGAATAGTGACCTTATTTGTTTGCCAATAACCCTGGCCCTCATTGCTGGAGAACTCACAAATTTCAAATAACAATTTAAATCTCGATCAAATCCTCAAATCTATAATCTTTAAATAGTTTGAAATTAAGTCTTTTTTTTGTATTCATCCTCTAGACATAGACATGGCTGCCAAAGCCAGAATTTATTGCTGGTGGCATTCCCATTCACTTGCTGCTATTGTCCTTCCAGGTGGTGTAGGTTTTGCATTTCAAGACAAAGCCAAACAAATTTTGGTAATTCGTTGCAGTGCAATGGATACATAGCACACATTGCAGTCAAGGGATGTCAGTGGTAGATAAAGAGAATGATGACTTGAGTGGAAATCAAACAGATTGCTTTGTTCTGAATGATGTTGACTTAATGAACATTTCAATTCTCCTGGATAGTTGTGCTCTTCTAAATGTGGGCTCCTTGGCATTCCCAATTTTAGTCATTCCTCCATTGGTAAGCAAACATTTAGCTGCCTCATCCCGAAAACTCTCGAGTCCTCTCCCTGATATCTCTCCATCTTGCTACCTTGGTTTTCTCCATTAAGCCACTCCTTAAGACTTACCTCTTTGGCAAAACTTATGGCCATCTGACCTCATATCTTCTTCTGTGACATTGGCCACAAATTGGCTAAGAATTAGTCTTGGTAAGTTTCATAGAGGACTTCTATTCCTGGTGATCCCTGGGAGGGGTTAGACCATATGACTATAAAATGTAAGGCAAAAGTAGGCCATTTGACCCATCAAGTCTGCTCCACCCTTTAATGTCATAATGATTGATCTGATAATCTGATAATCTCCATTTTGCTGCCTTATCTCTATAATCCTTGATTCTCTTACTGATATGTGTATCACAACATGAATAAGGTTAATGACACTTGATAGCCTTGATAACTCACTCTGATAAAGAAATCCAGATATGCACCACCCTCTGACAGAATAAATTCCTCCTCACTTGTCTGAAATGGGTGACCCCTTCCTCTGAGATTATGTCCTTTGGTCCTAGACTTTCCCACAAAGGGAAGCAAATTCTCTGCGTCCACCCTGTCAAGACAGTAAGAATCTTGAATGGTTGAATAAGTTCTCCTCTCATTCTTCTAAAATCCAATAAGCACAAATCCAACCTGCTCCAATAAAAGTAAAATACTGCAGATGCTGGAAATCTGAAACAAACACCGAGAATGCTAGAGAAACTAAGCAAGTCTAGTAACATCTGTGGAAAGAAAAACAGAGTTAATGTTTCAAGTCCATTACGACTGCTTCAGAACATCAGACCAGTTCTGAAGAAGTTATAACAGAATGGAAATGTTAACTGTTTCTCTCTCCACAGATGCTGCCAGATCTGCTAGGTTTCTCAAGCATTTTCTGTGTTTCTCCCAAACTACTCAAACTCTCTTCATCAGACAGTCCCTCCATACCTGGAATCAACCCAGGAAACCTTATGTGGACAGCCTCCAATGCCAGTATGAATTTCCTCTGATGAGGAGGTAAACTGTTCACAGTGTTCCAGGTGTGTTCTAACTACTGACTTGTCTAGTTTTAGCAAGATATCTCTATTTTATGCTCAATTTACATTGAAATAAAGGCCATTGGTCCTTTAGTTTTCCATATTACCTGCTGAGCTTGGGTGCTAGTTTTTGTGATTCATGCACAAGGAGCTGCACAACCTTGTATGCTGGAACTTTCTGCAGTCTTTCTCCATTTAATAATATTCAGCTTTCTTTTCTTCCTGCCAAAGCATGTAACCTCTCACTTCATCTCCCATCTGCTGACTATTTGCCCACTCACTCAACTTACCTATATTGTTCTGTGGACTCTGTGTCACCCTTGCCACTTGCTTTTTAACCTGTTTTTGTGTGATCCTCAATTTGTGATAGTACATTCACTTATCCATACAGTAAATAATTGTTACCCTAGCACTGATTTCTGTGGTACACCATTAGTTACAATTTGCCATCCTAAAAATGCCTGTTTTTCACAACTTGATATCTTCTATTAGCTAGCCAATCCTGCATCGATGCTAATATTCTACCTCCAATGCCATGAGCTGTTACCTTTTCGAACAGCCTTATGTGAAGTATTTGACCAAATACTTTCAGATATATTACATCTAATATTTCTTACCTGCTCAGGTATGATTTCCCATTCATGAGGCCATGCTGTCTCTACCTGACACAGGCATTTTCTCAGTTATAAATGTTAGGCTAACTGACCTATAGTTAACCGTATTTTATCAACTTCCTTTTTGAATAAGTTAGATTTGTTAGATTGGCAGTTTTCCAATCCTCTGGGACTTTTTTAGAGACTAAGGATTCTTGGAATATTACTATCTGAGCATCCATTATGTTTGTTGCTACTTCTTTTAATCCTAGGAAGCACCCATCAGGTCCAGGGGACTTAACCAGCCTTTATAGAATCAGAGAGTCATACAGCGCAGAAACAGACCCTTCAGTCCAATTGGTCCATGCCAAACATAATCCTAAACTAAGCTAATCTTACCTGCCTGCTCCTGGCCCATATCCCTTCAAACCTTTCCTATTCAAGTATCTATCCAAATGTCTTTTAAATATTGTAATTGTACCCACATCCACCACTTCCTCCGGAAGTTCATTCCACGTGCAAACCACCCTCTGTGTAAAAAATAATGCCTCATGTCCTTTTTTAAATCTCTCTCCTCTCACCCTAAAAATGTGCTCCCTAGTCTTGTAATCCCCCATCCTAGGGAAAAGACAATTACCAGTTACTATATCTATACCTCTCATTATTTTATAAACTTCTATCAGGTCGCCTCTCAACCTCCTATGTTCCACTGTAAAAAGATCCTAGCCTTTCTTTATAACTCAAATCTTCCATACCCACCAGCAACATCCTGGTAAATCTCTTCTGAACCCTCACCAGTTTGATAATACCCTTTCTATAACTGGGTGACCAGAACTGGACACAATATTCCAGAAGAGGCTT
>NW_025976743.1:3613-7286 GCF_021869965.1 Rhincodon typus | reverse complement strand
CTGCAGCCCAATGGTATCAATGTGGATTTCACAAGCTTCAAAATCTCCCCTCCCCCTACCGCATCCCAAAACCAGCCCAGCTCGTCCCCGCCTCCCTAACCTGTTCTTCCTCCCACCTATCCCCTCCGCCCAACTCAAGCCGCACTCCCATCTCCTACCTACTAACCTCATCCCGCCTCCTTGAACTGTCCATCCTCCCTGGACTGACCTATCCCCTCCCTAACTCACCACCTACACTCACCTTTACTGGCTCCATCCCCGCCTCTTTGACCTGTCTGTCTCCTCTCCACCTATCTTCTCCTCTATCCATCTTCTATCTGCCTCCCCCTCTCTCACTATTTATTTCAGAAACCCCTTCCCTCCCCCATTTCTGATGAAGGGTCTAGGCCCAAAATGTCAGCCTTCCTGCTCCTATGATGCTGCTTGGCCTGCTGTGTTCATCCAGCTCTACACCTTGTTATCTAATCAAAGGTACCTATGGCAAAACTAATTAATATTCCTGACAGAACATTTGACGGAGAAAGAGTTCCTGACAGCACATTCGACAAAGAAGGCACAGAACATTCTGGAAGACAGGTAACTAGGCTGCAATTTGCAGTGATTAAATACTTTTTCTTATTTTATTTTATATATGTGGGACTTGTATTTATTGAAACAGCATACCATTAAAATCTTGTTTTATTTGGTACTGGTTAGGAGTTAGAAGGGGTTTATTCAGTTTGTTAATTATTTATTTAGTTTGTTCAGTTAGAGTTAGACAAATAAATCGTTACTTGTTGATTGTGAAGTGAGTGTCAGGGGTTTGTTTTATTTAACGACTAGAAGTTGCGGAAAAGGCAAGTTACGCCACTTTTCACACTCTTTTTACAGATTATAGGGTGAGGCACTCCTCTCTGGGTGTTTCGGTTTTTAATTATCAGAGGGGTGTCAACTCCACTTTATAACAAAGGTAAAGGCATTTCTTTTTAAACCGAGTCCTCCTGCCTGGTGCAGTTCTCACTTGAATTACTTTAGGGCTGCCACCAGCTGCAGAGGAACTGCAGTCAGTTGCCGTGGGCACTCAAACAGGTCACATTCGGTAGAAAGCCAGCTACTGCTGTGTTGACAGCTGTCAGTAACAGCCATTAGCCGTCTGCTACCAGGCCAAGGTCAAACCACGTTACTAACCTTAGTACAATTCGTCAGGAGAGCCTTCAGTGCCCCTTGATATTGCGGATCAACTTTTAGTAACGTATTTCAGTGAACAAAGACTCAACTGGCTTGTTTGTTGTTTCATTTTCATAGAAGCACGCGGTGCACAAGGAGACCATTTGATCCACCTCATCTAAGCTAGCTCTTTGTAAAAGCCATCCTGTCCTCAGCCATAGCATTGCAATTGCTCTCTCTTTCAAGTATTTATACAATTTTCTTCTGGAAATTATACTTCAGTCAGCATTCGCCACCCTACATCTAATCCATTCCATACCATAGAAGCACCTTCTTATTTCCCTTCTGTCTTTTTTGGATAATTATCTTAAATCATTGTCCCTCCATTCCCTCTACCTATGCATTTCCACTTTGTATGTATGTCATTTATTTGTATGTTTCTGGAAACTGATATTTACATTTCCTCCATGCACGTCTATCCTCACCTTTTCAGTATGACTGACTTCTTGGCTATAAACTCATTGACAGAACAGTTATTCCTAATATGGAGTGGAGGAAGTCATTTGGAAGGTTGTTCAGAAACAAAGAAATCAATAAATGACTCACACACAAAATCGAATCAGCGAACAAGTCAGCTGTGACTTCATTGATCTCCATGTGTGGGCTGTCATAAGCATTCCAATGGTAGAAACTTTTAGTGTGTAACTGGGCCAATGGCTGCTGTAAACAATTGATCCAGAGTGTGGTAGCAGCAGTGAACTGAGGCCTAGTAACTGGGATGAAATCAACGTAACCTTGTTTTATGAGGGCCCTTGATGAAGTCAAAATTCCCAAGATGCATTGCAACAACACAACTGAACAGCTTAAAGAAGGAGACATTAACACGGGTGAGGGTTAGTTTTAAAAGATAATTTCAAAAAGGTAATAGAAGGAAAGACGTCCAGGGAGGGAATTCCAGATCATAGGGCCCAGACAGCTGAATGCATAGGTGACTGATGTTGGTACAAGATTTGTAGGGGGTCAGAGGTGGAAGAATGCAGGGTTCTTTGTGGTTTGTCGGGCTGGAGGAGGACACAGAGATAGGGAAGAGAGAGTCCGTTGGGGAGCTGAACATGAGCTGGACAATTTTAAAATTGAGGAGTTAGTGGACTGAAGTAGGTAACAACGTACAAAGGTGATTTGTTAAGGGGACTTGGTGTGACTCACAATAAGGCCAGCTGAGTTTTGGATGAGATTCAGCTTTTGCGCGTTGAAAGACTAATCAGGACAGCAGTGAAATCGTGAAATCTGGAGGGAGCAAATAATGTGGATGTGGATTTCAGCAGCAAATGGGCAGGAATAGGACTGATGGTGGGACTTGTGTAAAAACTGCACACATTTAAATGAAGGAGAACCTACAGAGGGCCAGATTTTCATGGAGTCACGTAGCAGGGACCTTTTAAAATGGCAGCAAGGGCCCAGATGCAGAAATACTCTTGTCCCTCCCATTACAGCGAGATCCAATTTTTTGTCAACATAGGGATTACATCACTCACACAAGATAGAAACCCAAACTCAGCAGGGCCATTTCAATTTAGTGCTGCATTCAAACAGACCCCATTTTTACTGTTATAAGGGTTTTAAATCACAGTATGACCATTAACAATTCATGGAGTATGTGTGAATGGTTTTGAAGTGTGAAGAAGGTTTGTTTTAGAGTAATGATTTCATTTTTTTTAAAATCTCCACTCATAAAAAATATAAGCTCAACTGTTAGGCAGGGTTAAAAAATTAACCTCTTCTGGACTGCTTTGATTCACAGTCCGTCAGGTGTAGCTGAGAAGAAAAGTATGTGTCATAGAGTCGCTTGGGAGCCCTGCAGCCCAATGGTATCAATGTGGACTTCACAAGCTTCAAAATCTCCCTGCCCCCGACCTCACTCCACAACCAGCCCAGCTCGTCCCCGCCTCCTTGACCTGTCCATCTACTCTCCACCTATCCGCTCCTTTATCCATCTTCCATCCGCCTCCCCCTCTCTCTCTATTTATTTCAGAATCCCCTTCCCTTCCCCAATTTCTGAAGAAGGGTCCAGACCCGAAACGTCAGCCTTCCGGCTCCTCTGATCCTGCTTGGCCTGCGGTGTGCATCCAGCTCTACACCTTGTTATCTCAGATTCTCCAGCATCTGCAGTTCTGTGTCATAGAGTCGTGCAGTTTCAATTGAGTTCTTCATTGATATTTCCCCAAGGTCTGTTATGATGTCATTATGAATGCTTGGTTACACTTCAAAAGCTATAATTATCAAACTGGTATCGGAGAAGGACGCTCCAGTCAGAGCTCCTCTGCTCACCAGTGCCTTTACCTTCTTTTCTCTCTTTTCTTTCTCTCCTCTTTGTGGTTTTCACTTTCTTCCACCAACCCCCAGAGAGTTGAGTTGCGGAATGAGTGGGTCAGCGCACCGTAGCAAGTGGGCTGAGTCCCACAGAGGAGCGGAGCAAACAGGGCACAGGCTGAGTCCCACAGAGGAGCGGAGCAGAGAGGGCACAGGC
>NW_025976743.1:0-3603 GCF_021869965.1 Rhincodon typus | reverse complement strand
GAGCGGAGCAGAGAGGGCACAGGCCGAGTCCCACAGAGGAGCGGAGCGGGGACGGGCCGAGTCCCACAGAGGAGCGGAGTGGGCACGGGCCGAGTCCCACAGGGGACCACAGTGGGCACGGGCCGAATTACGCAGTGAACCAGAACGGGCAGTGTGGCCTCGTGCTCTGGGGCCTGCAAACATGCCCTGTGAGCCCCAGAACACTGTGAGCTGTGAGCCCTGGAGCAGCACATGAAATACGAGCCTGGAGCAGCGAGCAGGCAGCAAGTCCTGGATGGAGAGCAGTGTGATAAAACAATCCTTACCTTAGAATTTACCTTCGAACACTTTAATGTTAACCCTTTAATATTTTCCTACTTTTAACTTATTTTCAACTCTGTAATTAAGCAACCATTTTTATTCCTCTGCTGCACTAGAGACAGGAATTGTACCTAGGTACTTGTACCTAAGATGTCGCCATAAGAAGGCAGACATTGTGAAAGGTTTTCACTGTACTCCTACAATGGAGTCCCCATGACAATAAAAGTACATTGGTATTGTATCGTATCTGAGTTCACAGTTTAACTGACGGTTTAAAGATAGCTTTCAATGCAGTGTCTGAACAGAAATCAGTTTGTTTATGTAGGAAATTCATGAAAAAATTAAGAACTTTGACTGGGTTTCTTGACTGTGAGATAACAAGGTGTACAGCTGGATGAACACAGCAGGCCAAGCAGCATCATAGGAGCAGGAGGATGTTTGTTCACTTTCAAGTAAATATGCGTGAAAGCAATATTAGATCATTAGAATGTTTTTTCATCTCCTCATGGCTCCTCGGATCTGGCCCATTGTATACAGGTAGGTGGCATTGGGAGTGATATCTGAGCAGCAATGAGGGGTAATTAGGGACAGGGAAACGGCATGAGAGGGGTGAAGTGCTAGAAGGTGCTAGAGACTCAAGGCAGGCCTTTTGACCACCTCACTTCAACACTCACCAGCCCAAATGACCACCTCAGATCTGCTTCCAGGGTCAGCTGTTCAAACTGGCCCCATCCCCACCTCCCCAGAGTGAAAACTGGGACCAACGGGGCTGGTTTGCTGACACATGTTACCTTCCTGGTCCTGTCTCAGTTACCAATTAAGAGGTGGCAAATCTCCAAACAGCACTTTACTTGTGAAGGGAAAACTCAGCCAAGCCAAAGATATACATTGAGTGTGGCCATCTTGTGCTAGGAACACTGACTAGAATTTGTCAACCACAATACCTATCATGGCAAAAAATAATATTGAACTTCAATGTTTCAATATATAAATAGTATTGGAATGGTGGAGTTTGATATTATTTACATGTAAATATTAATTTCAAAAGGCATTGTTTTCTTAAAAGAAGAAATTATGCTTGAAAAGGCTGAAGACCTGGGACCAAGTAGCTTGCCAGGAAACAATACTCGACAAAAAAAAAGCAATTGAAATAAAACTGGCAGCGCAGCACGAACAAAAAGAGTTAAATGCAGCGTGAGTCTTAACAGGATTCCCTGATTTTCAACAACCAAAAACATTTAATTAAGCCTGTTCTTGTGTGGAGGAGAAAACGTTAGAACAGATCTCAGATAATTATATGTTTAATGGAACACAATTTCCACTCTTTCCTAGCGGCACAGTCGCCAGCTGCACAAGTAACTGCTTTATTAGAATTTTAAAAGAAATATTTAGAACAATTAAAACAAATACATGAATAAATAAGAGGCTGCCGACAATGGAGGGCTGCGATGTTTTCAGGCCTGAGAAACAAAATCCTCATTTACAGATTTTATGTTTTAATTTGTGTTAAGAGAGGGCTTGGGGAAGTGGAACACCAGCAGGCACAGAAACAATGGCTGGAATGATAGCACAGACTCTGATGTTGCAGCTCTGATTTGGCTAATACTGTCCGTTTTCGATAGCAAGGCACACATGCTTGCTTTCTGCTGCACAGTGTTGTCTTATCCACATCCAGAGAACTGGAAATTGATACTTCCACTCTCTTCAAAATCACTTAATTCCCTGCACTATCTTCATCCTTCATTTCATGGTTGACTGCCATATCCACTCAGAGCTGGCTATCAGCCACCCGAGGTGCCCCTATTTTCACAACTATTTCAACTTCGGAATCCAAGTAGAAAAACAGAAGCAAAGGAGGAAAGTAGTGAAGGACCAGCTTCTCCCTGCTTCACCAGATGTTTTAGGGCTGACTTAATGGTGCAGCCAAACTGCCAGACCAACAATCTGCTCAATAAAATTGTACAACAGCACCTGCACCATGTATTCCTGCTCATTGTTGTCAAACTCAAGAAAGGGACGGGGCAATGAGCAAGATCAAAAATCAACAAGAGGCTACCAAATAAAATTGTCCCTGGGCACTTTGCAGCAATCGGCTTTCACAAGGACTTACTGCAAATGCTTGGTAAGTTGGTCAGTTGCCTGATGGAAGGAGGGGAGGGGATATGTTATTGTTATCCTAAAGGGAAATGAAGACTTTTTTTCCACTGTGCCAAAAGCTGCGCACAGGAATTAAAGCATTGCACAGTTTTATTTCACAGAACACACTAAAGATGGTTTTACCTCTGCCACCAGATGGCGCTATTGTTACATCACTCGGGCTTCCTGTTCTGACTCCATTTTTAAACATCTGTCCTTCAGCGGGTTGAAGCTGCCAGTTCAGACCAAGGAGGTGCATTGCTTAAGTAGGGTAGGGAGGGAAAAATATTAAAAGTGCTCATTAATATTTGGGTGGTGTTTAGAATATATAGCTAATATAGAATGACCGTGCTACTTCACACTTCTATTTGAACTGCTGGTCTCAGTCAATAAACTTGCTCTTTCTACCCTTGTATATGGTACCACTATGTTGTTTACTGCTCGTGAGGATTTGACTTTAGTTTCCATAACATTTCAATCTGGAGCTAAGATTGACACTAGCTCTGGGCCAAGGGTGATTCGAAGTTTCCACCATCGAAAACATCGCTCCCCACAAAAATATTTATTTCTTCATCAGAAGAAGTGAAAACCTTAGGTTTCCAATTCTGCTTAATGGGCCAATTGGAATTCCGAACCAAAACAGTGTTAGTTCCAGATATGGGAGTCAGACGGAAGCCTGCACATCCTTGATCTTAAGTGCTCCACCATTGGCAGCTTTGCCTTTAACTTCCTAGGCCCCAAGCTCTGGACTTCCATTCCTAAGCCTCTCTTGCTTTAAGGCATTCCTTAGAACCTATCTCTTTGATTTAGTGTCTTCTTGGGTGGCTCAGTATGATGATGGTCCTGTGATGTTTATTGCATTAAATATTCTATGTAAATGCAAGTTTTTCTGTAACACGAGAAGCGTCTGTCTGTAATGTAGTGTGAAGCCTAGAGGAGGTGATGTTTGAGGGATTGCTCCTTTGCTCGGGGAGTAAAACAACCACTTCCAGCAGGCATTCAAGTGAGGACCTCACTGAGATTCAAAGGCAGGTCCCTAGCAGCATCAATATCACAGTGACAACAAGGTGCAGGGCTGGATGAACACAGCAGGCCAAGCAGCATCATAGGAGCAGAGAGGCTGACGTTTCGGGCCTAGACCCTTCATCTGATGAAGGGTCTAGGCCC
>NW_025976742.1:0-7286 GCF_021869965.1 Rhincodon typus | reverse complement strand
GGAGAATCTGAGATAACAAGGTGTAGAGTTGGATGAACACAGCAGGCCAAGCAGCATCAGAGGAGCAGGTAAGCTGACGATCTGGGTCCAGACCCCGAAACATCAGCTTTTCTGCTCCTCTGATGCTGCTTGGCCTGCTGTGTTCATCCAGCTCTACACCTTGTTATCTCATTATTGTAGATGTTGAACAGGTTTAGGGGAATAAGAAGGTGAATTACCACTGTATTCTGAGCCACTGCCCTGTTTTTGTAGCCACTCTGTTTATATAAAAACACAGAAACAAAGAAGATGGGAGTAGGTCATTCGACCCCTTGAGCCTGCCCTGCTGTTCAATATGATCATGTCTGATCATTGACTCAGTATCCTAATCCCACCCTCAACCCATATATCCTGATCCCTTAGCCACAAGAGCTATATTTACTCCCTCCTTGAAAATGCATAATAATTTGACTTTAACCACTTTCTGTGGTCGTGAATTCCACAGGTTCAACACTCTCTAGGGGAAGAAATTTCTCCTCATCTCAACATTAAATAATTACCCCTTATCCTTAAACTATGACCGTGGTTTTGGACTTTCCACCATCAGGAACATCTTTACTGCATCTAACCTGTCCAGTCCAATGAGAATTTTATAGGTTTCTATAAGACGTCCATCATTCTTCAAACCTCCAATGAATAGAATCTTAACCAATTCAGTCTCTCCTGATACATTTGTTCAGTAAATGTTCGCTACATTCCCTCTATCGCCAGAACATCTTTCCTCAGATAAGGAGACTAAAACTGAACAAAAATATTTTCAGTGTGGTCTCACCAATGCTTTGTATAATTGCAGCAAGATATCCACGTTTCTGTACTCAAATCCTCTTGTTATGAAGGCAAACATACGATATGTTTGCTTTCTTTACTGCCTGCTGCACCTGTACGCTTACTTTAAATGAATAGTATAAGAGGGCACCAAGATCGAGTTGAATATTCCTCTCTCTCAACTTACAGCCATTTAAATAATGATCTGCCTTCTTATTTTTGCTACCAAACGGATAACCTCACACTTATTTAAAACTGAAAGAACAGCGGATGCTGTAAATCAGGAACAAAAACAAAGTTGCTGGAAAAGCTCAGCAGGTCTGGCAGCATCTGTGAAGGAAAAAAACAGAGTTAATGTTTTGTGTCCGGTGACCCTTCAGTCCTGAGGAAGGGTCACCGGACCCTCAATGTTAACTCTGTTTTTTATCCTGTGTTATCCTCCATACATACTGCAATTGTCATGCATTTGCCCACTCAGTCAGCCTGTCCTAATCACACTGCATCATCTCTGCATCCTTCTCACAGCTACTTTTCTACCCAGTTTTGTGTCATCTGCAAATTTTGAGATACTACTTTTAGTTCTCTCGTCTAAATGATGAAAAAGTATGGTGAATATATGGGTCCCAGTACTGATTCCTGTGGTACTCCACTAATCACTACCTGCCATTCAGAAAAAGATCCATTTATTGCTGGCAATTCCAGTTGTTATTTTGGTCAATGGTAACCCCCAGGATATTGATAGTGGGGGATTCAACGATGGTAACACCATTGAATGTCGAGGGGGGTGTTTAGATTGTCTCTTATTGGAGGTGGTCATTGCTTTGCATTTGTGTGGCATGAACGTTACTCGACACTTGTCAACTCAAGCCTGGATATTATCCAGATCTTGTATCTGGGCAGCTTCAGTATCTGGGAGTCGTGAATAGTGTTGAACATTGTGCAATCATCGGCAAACATCTCTACTTCTGACCTGATGATGGAGGGAAGGTAATTGATAAAGCAGCTGAAGGTGGTTGGGCCTAGGGTACTACACTGAGGAACTTCTGCAAAGATGTCCCGGAGCTGAGATGAATGACCTACAACAACCATGACCAATTTTCTATACACTGGGTATGATTCCAAACAGTGGAAAGATTTCCCCCTCATTCCCATTGATCAGTTTTGCTAGGGCTCCTTGGATGCCGTACTCGGTCAAATGCAGCCTTGATAACAAGGGCTGATACCTCACCTTACCTCTGGAATTCAGCTCTTTTATCCATGTTTGAACCAAGGCTGTAATGAGGTCAGGAGCTGACCGGTCCTGGCAGAACACAAACTGGGCATCACTGAGCAGGTTGATGCTGAGCAGGTCATGCTTGATAACACTGTTGATCACACCTTCCATCACTGATGAGGTAGTAATTGACTTAGTTGGATTTGTCCTACTTCTTGTGTACAGAAGTACCTGGGCAATTTTCCACATTGTCGGGTACAGCCAATGTTGTCGCTGTAGTGGAACAGCTTGCCTCGGTGTGTGGCAAGTTCTGGAGCACAAGTCTTCAATGCTATCGCCAAAGTGTTGTCAGGGCCAATAGTATTTGCAGTATCCAGTGCCTCAAAGCATTATTGGATATCGTAGAGTGAATTGTATTGGGTAAAGATTGACATCTGTGATGCTGAGGATCACTGGAGCAGGCCAACATGGATTATCTACTTGGCACCTTGCTAAAGATTTCTGTAAATGCTTCTGTTTTATCTTTTGCACTGATGTGCTGGGCTCTTCCATCATTGAGGATAGGGCTGCTTGTGGACTCCTCCTCCAGTGAGTTGTTGAATTGCCATCACCATTCACGACATGCTGTAGCAGTACTTTTGAGGTTAAATCTGATCTAATTTGGCTGTGGGATTGTGTATCACTTGCTAGTTATGTTGTTTGGTAGCTTCACAAGGTGGACAGCTCATTTTTAGCTATGCCTGATGCTGCTCCTGGCATGCCCTCCTGCTCGCTCCAATGAAACAGGGTTGATCCCCTGGTTTGAAATAATGCTAGAGTGGCGGTTATGCCAAGCTATGAGGTTGCATATTATGTTGGAGTCCTATTCTGCTGCTGTTAATGGCCCACATCCAATCATGAAGATCCAGTCTTGAGTTGTTAGATCTGTTTGAAGTTTGCCCCATTTAATAGAGAGCCAGCGTCACACAACACAGTGGAGTGTTATCTCGATGTAAAGGCATGACTTCATCTTCACAGTGACTTTGCGGTGGTCACTCTTACCAATACTGTCATGGACAGATGTATCTGCAGCTGGCAGATTGGTAAGGATGAGGTCAAATATGGTTTTCCCTCTTGTTGCTTCCCTCACGACCTCCTGCAGACGCAGTCTAGCAGCTTTGTCCTTCAGGATCAAGCCAGTTTGATGATTAATGCTGCTGCTGAACTGCTCTTTGTGAGGGACATTGAAATCCCTAACTAGAGTTTATTTTGGGTCCTTGCCACCCTCAGTACTTCCTCCAAGTATCGTTCAAAATGGAGGAGTACCGATTCATCAGCCAAGGGAGGACGTTACGTGGTTTCCTTGCCCATGTTTAACCTGAATCCATGAAACATCATGGGTCTGGAGTCAATGTTGAGGACTTGCAGGGCAACACCCTCCTGATGGTATACCACGGTGCCACCACATCTGCTGGGTTTGTCCTGCTGGTGGGACAGGACATACCTGAATAGTGATGACATTGTCTGTATGGTATGATTCTATGAGTATGACTATGTCAGACAGTTGCTTGACTAATCTGAGAGACAGCTGTCTCAGTTTTACTCCTAACCCATGGAGGACTTTGCAGGTTCGACAGGGCTGTTTCTGCCATTGTCAGTTCTAGCACTAGGTCAATGCTAGATGGTCCATCATTTTTTATTTCTTTGTAACAATTGACACAACTTGAGTGGCTTGCTAGGCAATTTCAGATTCTACCACATTGCTGTGGCGCTGTAGACAAGGCCAGGTCAGGATGGCAGTTTTTCTTCCCTGAAGGACACTAGTGAATCAGATTGGCTTTTCCTGACGATTGACAGTTGTTTAATAGTCATCAGTAAATTGTTAATTCCAAAGTTTTTAAAAAATTGATTCAAATTCTCCAAACATCACCTGAGTTTCTGGATTAGTAATCTAGCAATAATACCACTAGGTCATTGCATCTCTCAATGTGCTTAAATCCAAATTAGGTTAAACCAATACTGACTGCTCACAAAATAATCTATGTGTAAAGATGGCAGCTGAGACTCATTAGGAAATCAGGGGACTACACTAGGGTTCTGTTTACAAACAAGTAAAGGCCCAAACTATACAGCTTCCAGAGCTGCCCAATACCATAGCAATATTTCATATTGAGTATCAATGGGAGCTTGAAATTTAACTATGAAAGATTTTGCTAAGCTGAAACTCAAAATATTAGTACTCATGCTCTAACAGCCCCAGAGAAAGAAAACATCGCACAAAATTTCCATCAGCCCAACACAAAGACGACTATTCCTCCAAAAGAACTGATATAAGAAAGAAATGCTGCAATAGCAGAAAAACATCATCTTTAATTGAAATATTCAGAGTTTCATGGTCACTGTGAATTATTCGCTGAGGAAAACATGCTGTTACAATCAATGAGTGATGGGATTTGAAAAAGAGACTCAAGTAAGAGAACAGAAATCATTGTTTAAGTTTGGAAAAGATTGTCACAGGAAAGCAAGCACCCGTTAACATAAAACAAAGAACTGTGGATGGAGCACTCATTCATGATTGGCTCAGCAACAGAATTCGTACAATCTTTTTGAAAAAGGAATCGGAAAACTTTGATTCATCTTTCATCACCTGGTCAGTCCAGTCACTTGGCCAGGTTTAAAATTGAGTGTCAATATTCTGAATGCCCAGCTGTTGTTCAAGTGTCTCGACATGGGAAGCCCAAAATGTTATGCAGAGACATTCTATTGATTCTGGTCCAGACATTTGTTTTGTTCTGAGTGATAGTGCACTGTTACTTCCTGATGGACTTCCTGAGGTGTTCTTATCTGCACAGTAGCACCTTCATGCTAAATCAAATGTATAACTGACTTACAGAAGGAGAAATTCCTACCCTAGAATTAATGGTGGGGACTGGGGCGGTGGGGGGTGGGGGGGCAGTTTTCATTCACTTATATCAAGAAGTATCTTCAGAATGTTGCATGGTTTTTGTTTTGCCTACCAAGATATATCTCTGGGTGCTAAAAACAATGGATGCCTGGAGAAGAATTTCCAATTGTTGGTTTCCTCTTCCTGCGATTATGATTGATTCAGTCCTGTTGATTTGCTATTCAATCTATTTCTCCTTGCTTCGTCTTCATCGCTGCTTTATTCAGTATAGCACAAGTGTCACGACCAGTTGTGCAAAACTACTATCCACCAATATGTTCCAAGGAAGTAAGGAAGAATATGCATCACACACATCTGCCAAGAGGACTGAGAATGTCATTGAAGATTGATGCCTCAGGTGTAACAGACTTTCAGAAAGATAGTGGGATGAGCAAGGGGAGGGTGAGAGCTGCATTTAATTCATGAGATCGACATTGTGGGAAAAGCAAAGATGGGGGCAAAGTTGGAATGAAAGTCACGAGCTTGCTGTTAAATTTGGCAGGATTTTGGTGACCCTGGACTTTTCGTCACCCTCTCCCCATAAATATTGAAACTGTTACCAACATTGCACCAATTAAAATAATGTCTGCAGAATATTGGGCATGATTTTAAATCTATTTAAATGACAAGATTTTGAGTGAATTAAAAACTTGACCAGTGACTATCACATTGCTATGATGTGTGCCATGTCACATTAATATATGGGAAGTTATGTTAGGGCTTTAGTTTCGGTTGAAAAGTTTTGTCAAAGATCTTGCTTGTATCTATCTTTAAGGTAGTTGTCAGATCCGACTCTTAATCAAACACAGTTTATAGAATACTGTAAGAAACAATGTGTGTTTGTTTTAACCTGGGCTTTTTGTTCACACATCGCACAAGTTGTTGATCATTTATCATCGTCCTGCTTCCTCAGGTGACAACATAATGTTGCAGCACAAAATGTCCTTACCTCACTATGTTTCCATAAGCAGTGGGCAATAAAACAAAAGACAAGATACAGACTGTATTGGTTTTAGCTTGAGGTGATGAAGAGTTTGGTGGAATCTATGTCCTGAAGTGCTTTAACTGGATGCTCAAATTTACTTGTGTACATTCTCAAAAGAAGATCTCACCAATGTGCTTTACAGGCTGCCAACTGAGCTGCTCCTGCATTCTATCCACCTCACTTTAATTTGCAAGGCTGCTTTTGACAAAAAACATTTTTAACTGCGGCAAAATCCAATTAGTGCAATGCAAGCTCATTTTCTCAAGCTGGTGAACAGACCACTGCATTGCTCCATGAAATTTAACTGCTCAAATCTAACCTGCTCTTCCTCAGGTTAGTTTTGTTCATTTACCACTGTTTTGTTCGAAGAATGCTTTGCGATCTCTAGCAAATCACATCTTAAACTTGACCTTCATGGTTAATGATATTTTAAGCCTGGTAAGCAAATGAAGATAAGACCCAATAAATGTTTAAATGAACATATTAGATATAATTGGCCACAAATGATTCATGGAAAAAAGTCAACTTGAAATAATGGGGCAATTTTAATTTAAACTGCCCCTTGTGAAACTGTTAAGGCTGGGCATGGGTTTTGCACCTTTACCAATTTTTATTCTCCTTTTTCAATTAGAACTAGCAATAAGGATCGAATGGTTGGGATCAAAAGAGAAAGAGATTGTGATCAGGAGAAGGGTGTAAAACAGTGATCAGGAGAGGGAGAGAGGGACTGTAATGGGGAAGAAAGAGACAAATTATGATTGGGAGGATGAGAGAAAGAATCCGTGATTGAGAAGAGACAGAGAGAGAGACCATATCAGGATAAGGCAGAGAGGATGTGAGTGGGAGGAGGGTTATATTTGTGCGGAATGGACTGGGATGTATTTTGCCAAATTAAAGTCTTTATTGTGAGTTCCAATGGAAGCCATCTTATTGAAATGGGCATTTACCTGATGGTAGCAGCAGCTGCCTCAAAGAACATCTCATTTTTCACTTGGGGAACCTGCAACCTCTAGGACTCAACATCGAGTTCACTAATTTTAGAGCCTGACTCCATTCCTCCATGTTTTTCATCCACCCCACACCGGTCCTGTTATGACATTGTTTGCTTTTAGCACGGTCACCCATTCTCATGTACCCCTAGGCCTATTATCACACTATATGGGTTGTATTCAGTATAGTTCACCCATTTCCTTTTCACCCATTAGCTCTTATTATCACTTGAACAGCTTTTGTCTCTCCAGAGATAGTAGGAACTGCAGATACTGGAGAATCTGAGATAACGAGATGTACAGCTGGATGAACACAGCAGGCCAAGCAGCATCAGAGGAGCAGGAAAGCTGACGTTTCAGGCCTAGACCCTT
>NW_025976741.1:0-7287 GCF_021869965.1 Rhincodon typus | reverse complement strand
GGATATGGGCCAAATGCTGGCAAATGGGACTAGATTTATTTAGGATTCAGCTTGATAATCATCAGGGCTTTCAGTAGACACAGAATTGAATTAAACTGAACCTACATGGCTCAAAGCCACTCTGGTGGAATTCTTGTGGTAACCAGGCATTCAAAAAGGAAATATTGAGTCCTGTGGAACTCCATTGGAAACAGCCTTATAGTTGCAAAAACTGCCAGCAATAAGCACACTTTATTTCCTGCCACTTAGCCATTTTGTACCCAGTTTGGATTTCATGTTTTTATTTAATATGTCTGCCACATGGCACTTTGTCAGAAGTCTTGCCTTAATCCATGTACATGATGTTCATTTCACTACCTTGATCAATTCATGCATCCATGCTGCCATCCTAATGATTTTCCTTTGCGCTCTCCCTACCACTTTTCTATCTTTCCCAAAGAGTGGTGAACTAAAATGTCCATACATTTCTGGCTGGGGGCTAACCGGATTGTATAAATGTTTAAAATTATTTCTTTGCATTTGCACTGAGTGCCTCTAAGCACAAAGATGGAAATCCCAGAAGCCTTTTTTAATAATCATGTCAGATTGCCATCTTTAAAGATTTCCATAGCTATTGCTTCAGGATTTTTTTATTGTGGGTGTAGTGGGAAGGAATTTGGAAATGGTTTTATAACATTTCTCCTGTCCACTATGGCTAAAGGACTCCACAACATGTCAGCACACTGCCAGTTATTTGGTGGGGATTGGTTAGCTCACTTAGGTGAATAGCTGGTTTGCAATGCAAAGTAACACCCACAGATTAGGTGCAATTCCTGCACTGGCTATGGTTATCATGAAGACCCCACCTTCTCAACTTTAGCTGAGCTGTGGAGACCTTCAGCTTAAACCACCACCAATTATCTCCCTCTAATGAGAAAGCAGCTCTCTGGGACTACAAATTGGTGCCTGTTTTCAACCATCAGTGAAAATAACCCCCTGGAGCTTCTGAAGAAATGTAAAGTAGAGATATTAAAATGTTAAGTAAATTGGCAAATGGCGTATAGTGTGGAAAAATTTGAAGATGTTCATTTTGGAAAGGACAAAAAATAATCTTATTTAAATGGAGAAAAACTGCAGAAAGCTGCAGCACAAAAATTTTTGAAGGTACTTGTGCACAGAAAGCTAGCACATGGGTGCAGCAAATAATCAGGAAGGCTAATGGAAGGTTGACTCTTACTTCCAAGTGGGTTGAAGTATAAGAGTAATGGAATCTTACTACGACTATACAAGGTGTTGGTGAGACCACATCTGGATACTGGGAGCAGTTTTTGTCCCCTTATTTAAGGAAAGATATAATTTTTTTGGAGGCAGTTTAGAGAAGGTTCACTGGAATGATTCCTGGTTCAGAGGGATTGTCTTATGAGCAAAGCCTAAACAAGGTGGGACTCTATTCACTGAAGTTTAGAAGAATGAGAGGTGATCTCATTGAAACATATAGGATTCTCAAGGGGCTTGACAGGGTAAATGCTGAGAGGATGCTTCTCCTCATGGGAGAGTCTAGGGCCAGAGGGCACAGGTTCATAATAAATGTGGTGCCAATTTAAGACTGAGGTGAGGAGGAATTTCTTCTCTCAGAAGGTTGTGAGTCTTTGGAACGCTTTTGCCACAGACAGTAGAGTCCTTGTGCCTCAGGTTGAAGGGGTGACCCTTTAGAACTGAGATGATGAGTAATTTCTTCATCCAGAGGGTGTTGAATCCTGGAATTCATTGCTGTGGGAGGTCAAGTCAATGAGTGTATTTAAGACAAATCTGGGTCACAATCCTGGAATTCCCTCCTTGATGGTATTGTGGGTCAACCACAGCAGGTGGAACACAGCAGTCAACAATGCAGCTCACCACCACCTTCTCAAGGGTACCTAGAGACATGTAATAAATACCAGTCAACAAGCAACACCAATACCCCCAAACAAATTTTTAAAAAGTTCATGATTAGTAAGGGAATCAAGGATCGTGGGGAGAAGGCAAGAGAATAGGATTCACTGACAATACCACCCTTGTAGGCTAGATATCAAACAATGATGAGTCAGAATACAGGAAGGAGATAGAATGCTTGATGTCGTGGTGCAATGATAACATTCTGTCCCTCAAAGTCAGCAAAACTAAAGAGCTGATCATCGACTTCAGGAGGAAAGGAGGACACGCCCCTATCTACGTCAATGGAGCTGGGGTGGAGAGGGTCAAGAGTGTCAATTCCTAGTAGTGATGATAACCAACAATCTATCCTGAACCACCCACGTAGATATGACAGTTAACAAGGCACAACAACGCCTCTTCCTCAGGTGGCTCAGGAAATTTGGCATATCCATAAGGACCCTCATCAACGTCTACAGTTGCACTATAGAAAGCATTCTATTTGGATGCATCATGGCTTGGAACGGCAACTGCTCTGCCCAGGACTGTAAGAAACTATAGGAAGTTGTGAACACAGCCCAGACCGTCATGCAAGCCAATCTTCCATCCATGAACTCTATCTACACTTCCCTTGCTGGGGAAATGCAGCCAACATCATCAAAGACCCCTCCCACCCCGGTTATATTGTCTTCCAACCTATTCCATCAGGCAGAAAATGCAGAAGCTTAAACACAGGTACCAACAGGTTCAAGAACAGCTTCTTTCCCGCTGTTATTAGACTTCTGAATGGACCTCTCAAATTTCAAATCTAATGTTGATTTTGATTTTGTGCACCTCCTGTGCAGTCACAATTTTGTATTCCTTGCTCTGTTCTATCACCCTATGACCTAGTTGTTCTGGTACGATATGATCTGCCTGTACTGCAACCAAAACAAAACTTTTCACTTTTAGGTACATGTGACAACTCTAAATCAAATCAAATCAAAAAGAAATATGATCTAATGGTAGAGCAGACTCAATGGGCTGAGTGGCCTAATTCTGCTCCTGTATCTCATGATCTTATTGTCTTATTAAAGCTGAGATAGATACATTCTTGATCAATCGGGAAATCAACAGTTACAAGGAAAGGGCAGAAAAGTGGACGTGAGGAATATCGGATTAGCCCTGGTCCTATTGAATTCCAGAGCAGGATCGAGGGGCAGAATGGCCTATGCCTTATAGCTTTATATCCAAGTACAGTACAATAACATGCCTTCTGGGTAAAAAGACTAATCTTATGTAAGTCTGAATCATGGTCACATTTTAGAGAGCACCTTTACTTATTTTTTATTCATTCACAGGATGAGGGCATTGCGGGCCAGGGGGCAGTTAAGAGTCAATCACATTGCTGTGGGTCTGGAGTCACATGTAGGGCAGGTAAGGATGGCAGTTTCCTTCCCTAAAGGCCATTAGTGAGCCAGATGGGTTTTTCCCATAATCGACAATGGATTCACAGTCATCATTAGGCTCTTAATTCCAGATATTTATTGAATTCAAATTCCACCAGCTGCCGTGGCAGGATTCAAACCTGGGTCACCAGAATGTTGTCTGGATCTCTGGATGAACAGTCCAGTCATAATACCATTAGGTCATCTCCTCCCCAACAGTGTCATCAATCTGTACTGGTCAATGCCTTAGTCTGAGTCTGGCTTATCGGGGTAGTCTACAGAACACCCGATAGGACAAGTGGTACGATGTGAGGGCACCAGAGCTGCACAGGCTATGCACCTTGAGAACAGGATAAAGTAGCCCACATCAACAAACATCCATTCCCTTCACTACTGACGCTCAGTAGCAGCAGTGTGTACTATCTACAAGATGCACTGCAGATATTCACCAAAGATCCTCACAGACAGCACCTTCCAAATCCATGACCACTTCCATCTAGAAGAATTGGTGCAGGCTAGATGGATTGAATGGTCTTTTTAGGTGCTGTAGCTCTAGAGTCATATGTAGGCCAGATCTTCCTTTGTGGGAATTAGTTAACCAAAGCAGCTTTTGCAACAATAGCTTTTTCTGTTGAAGGGTCTAGGCCCGAAACGTCAGCCTTTCTGCTCCTATGATGCTGCTTGGCCTGCTGTGTTCATCCAGCCCTGCACCTTGTTGTCTCGGATTCTCCAGCATCTGCAGTTCCTACTATCTCTTTGCAACAATTGCTTCGTAGTTACACTAGATTTTAATTTCAGACTAATTAATAAAATTCAAACTTCATGATCTGCCATGTTGGGATTTGAACTCCTGATGCTCAGTATGTTAGTCTACGTCTCTGCACTATCAGTATAGTGACAGTGCCATTAAACCCTCAACTCTTTCTTTAATGTATTAACTAAAAACCGAAAGAACTGCGGATGCTGTAAATCAGGAACAAAAACTGAAGTTGCTGGAAAAGCTCAGCAGGTCTGGCAGCATCTGTGAAGAAATAAAATCAGAGTTAACGTTTCAGGTCCCTTCCTCAGAACTGATGGTAGCTGGAAAAACATCAGTTTATACGCAGAAAGTAGGGAGGGGGATGGGCTAGGGAGTAAACGATAGGATAGAGCCCGAAGAGAGAGAAGAGCCATTGGAGAGACAAAGGAGTTGATAACGATCCTTAAATGTAATGTTGACTTATTATTGCGTTGTTAGGTTGGAGCAGTTTCAATAATTCATGAAGACTTCTGACTAAGAACAGATAAGCCTTATTATAACGTTTGTACAGTTATGTGAACACTCTCTTAATCCAGCTCCTCGCTCCCAGACTCTCGGATTCCATGAGCGCATGTCACTTCTTTCCCTGACATCACCGACTATTAATGTTAACTCACCCTTTATGAGACACAATCTAACATACTCCAGTTTTTTTCATTCATCCATGCATTGGTGGTCCCTCATAGACAAGGATGACTCTTTTCCACTTCTCAGGGTGAGTCCGTAGGTGGCTGTACAGTCCAATGCAGCTTAGGCAGGCTCTGCTATACTTGGGGCAAAAGGTGGTCATGGGAAGGGGGTGGGTGGGGCATTGGTGTGGCAGTGCGCTCCTTACACTGGCTTTCACTGTCCTCCAGCCTAAAACAGTCATCACGGTTGGGAATAGCAAACTGTCAGGAGCAATGTTAATTCTAATTTCTTCTCCCCATATGCCATCCCGAGTTGGAGATTGATCACCAGTCGTGGTTGTCACTGAGTCAGTAAACAGAAATGCCCTAACAGAAACAGAAATTGCTAGGAAAACTCATCAGGTCAGGCAGCATCTGTGGAGACAAAGCAGGGTTAATGGTTCAGCTCCAGTGACCCTTCTTCTGAAATGCCCTATCTCCCACCTTTGGGAGAGCTCCTTTGTCACATGGGCAGCAAGGGTACAAGAAGCAGATTCACCGCTGCTTTCTTACGGCATAGCAAATAAATGTTGGCCTTGCCAATAATGCCCATGTCCAGACAGCAAACTTATTCTCGAGACTGTCACCCTGTAGTTAATATCTGTATCTGCCAGCAGAGCTTAGCACACTCATCTCTGAGTCAGAAAGCTGTGGGTTCCAAAAACTGCCTCAATTATTTACAATCTGTATAAATGATCTGAAAGCAGGGACAGACTGTAACATAGCAAAGTTTGCAGATGATACTAAAATAGGTGGGAAAGCAGGCAGTGATCATAGATCGTAGAATTCCTACAGTGTGGAAACAGGCCCTACAGCCAACAAGTCCACACTGATCCTTGCAGCATCCCACCCAGACCCATCCCCTTTATAACCCACCTAAGCTACACAACCCTGAACACTACTGGCAATTTAGCATGGCCAATCCACTTAGCCTGCACATCTTTGGACTGTGGGAGGAAACTGGAGCGCCCGGAGGAAACCCACGCAGACACGGGGAGAATGTGCAAACATCACACAGTCCCCGAGGGTGGAATCCAACCCAGGTCGCTGGCGCTGTGAGGCAGCAGTGCTAACCACTGAGCCACCGTGCCGCCTTGATGCAGAGTTTACAGATGGATATTAATAGGCTAGGAGAATGGGTCCGAATCTGGCAGATGGAGCTTAATCTGGGTAAGTGCCAGGTTGTCTAGTTTGGCTAGAAAAATAACAGGGCAAATTGTTATTTAACTGGGAAGTAGATATAGAGTGTGTCAGTGCAGAGGGATCTGGGCGTCCTTGTGCACAAATTGCAGAACAAGTGTATGCAGGTGTAACATATAATAAGAAACGCAAATGGAATCCTGGCATTTATTGCAAAAGGATAGGAATATAAAAGTGAATAAGGGTTGTTATAATTATATAAAGTGTTGGTGAGACCACACCTGGAGTATTGCATCCAGTTTTGGTTTCCTGACTTAAGGAAAGATGTGGTGGCATTGCAGGAAGTTCAGAGGTAGTTCAGATTGATTCCAGGGATGAAAGAGCTGTCGTATGAGGAGCGGTTGAATAACTTGGGCTTGTACTTGCTGCAGTTCAGAAGAATGAGGGGAGGGGGGATCAGATTGAGGTATAGACAATGCTGAAGGGGATTGATAAGGTGGTGTAGAACAGATGTTCCCCTTTGTGCGACAGTCTTGAACAACAAGTC
Source organism: Rhincodon typus (assembly GCF_021869965.1). Lineage (NCBI taxonomy): Eukaryota > Metazoa > Chordata > Chondrichthyes > Orectolobiformes > Rhincodontidae > Rhincodon > Rhincodon typus. Next base: position 816 of record NW_025976741.1, on the reverse strand, counting down.
ATAGGTATAGCGTGAGAGGAGGTAGGTTTGAAACTGAGATGAGGGGAAACTACTTCCCTCAGAGGGTTGTGAACCTGTGGAACTCACTGCCCCAGAGTGCAGTGGGGGCAGAATCAATCAGCAGATTGAAGAAAGGGGCAGCACGGTGGCACAGTGGTTAGCACTGCAGCTTCACAGCGCCAGGGACCCAGGTTCGATTCCACCTCTGGCAAACGTCTGTATGGAGTTTGCAAGTTCTCCCATGTTTGCGTGGGTTTCCTCCGGGTGCTCTGGTCTCCTCCCACAGTCCGAAGATGTGCAGGCTAGGTGGATTGGCCGTGCTAAATTGCCCGTAGTGTTCAGGGATGTGTAGATTAGGTGGATTATAGGGGGGTGGGTCTGGGTGGGATGCTTCAAGGGTGGGTGTGGACTTGTTGGGCCGAAGTGCCTGTTTCCACACTGTAGGTATTCTATGAAAGAAATAAATATGTTTCTGATGAAAACCGGGATAAAGGGCAATGGAGAGTAGAATAGAGTATCCTATTCTATTGGGATAAAATATTGGGACACAGCCCACTCACTCCGTCTCACTGCGTCCCACTGCGGGATACAGCCCACTCACTGCATCCCACTGCGGGACACAGCCCACTCACTGCATCCCACTGCAAGACACAGCCCACTCACTCCGTCCCACTGCAAGACACAGCCCACTCACTGCGTCCCACTGCGGGACACAGCGAGACACAGCCCACTCACTCCGTCCCACTGCGAGACACAGCCCACTCACTGTGTCCCACTGCGAGACACAGCCCACTCACTGCGTCCCACTGCGAGACA
>NW_025976740.1:0-7287 GCF_021869965.1 Rhincodon typus | reverse complement strand
CTTTCTTATATATTGCGGGAATGAATCTGTGGAATTCATTATTTCAAGGCGTTGTCCAGGCTGGGGCCTTAAATGCATTCAAGCTAAGGTAGGCTGACTTATGACCAGGAATGGAATCAAGAGTTATCCGGAAAAAGGCAGTAGAGATGAGGATTTCAGATTATGATTACATCGATTAGCAGAGCAGACTCAATGGGTTGGATTCCCTATTCATAATTCTACACCTTTTGGTCCCATGTTCTCCTTCGAGAAGTAAAGCGCTGGTGGAGACTTGTTCGAGATATTTCAAAATATGAACAGTCCAGGCATAGAAGTTTACGAGAATTAATGCCAATTGGTTTAATAGGTGAGCACTAGAGCAAACAGATTTAAAGTAATGTATCTAAGGGTGAGGGCGACACCATGGTAACCTTCTCTCGGTAGTGAGTTCATAGGATCTGGAATACTGGCAAAGGTTGATGAAATAAAGGTATTCGGGAGAGATGGAGGTCATTATCTGAAAGATATCAATCAGCAATGACCTTTGATGAATTGCACCTTGAAAGCCAAGAGGATAAAATAACGACATGAATAGAGAGAAAATGTGTTTCAATCACATCATAATTCTTACAGACCTGGCTAACAGAAGCAGGAATTGACATCACAATTGACATCATATTCAGAATGAGAGTTTGAAGCAGAGCATCATATGGAGAGCTCTCTATGAGAATGAAGGAGCAATAACTGTGACAACCGCTGGCTCCATTTCAATCCTGACCCCAATAGTAACCCTAACCCTTCACATTGTTTCTGATCTTTATGCAGTGTTTCACACTCTTGACCTCACTAACTTCCTCCAGGGCCTTTCGACTGCCGTCCGATTGAATGGCACTGTTCTCACGTGGGTTCATTTTCATCTGCCGTTTGCAGCCAGGGAATCAACTTCAATGTCTCACCCGCTTTTACAGCGCCTTTAACTCTGGAGGCCTCGTAACGATCGGTCTATCACCTCATCATACAATACAGAGAAATGTCATCTTGTTTTGTCGAATTTCAAATGCAGAATCAGTGTTATATCAGAGCTGGAGAGAAGTTGCAAAGCGCATAAACAACCGTGGGCTCAGGCCACGTAGTTTCCTTTTTGCGACAATATCCACATCTGTCTTCGCGTTTGGCACGGAAAGTATTTGTTCTGCCTTTGCTTCAAGGTAGCAGTAGAGGGTAAGATTTAATCTGTGCCTAACCCGTGCTGTATTTGGCCTGCAAATGTCTGATGAGAACAGTCTGTGAGGAGATTTACTGCGTTTCTAACCCCGTGTTCCACCTTTATGATAATTGTTTGGTGGATCAGCGTTGAGTCAGCTTTACTGTGGTTCTAATGCAGCGTTTTCCCTGTCGTGGCCTTATTTGATGACACTATCAAAGTGTTTAGTTTTGTTTTTCTTTATATAACTCTGCATTATACCTTCACAAGCAATGTTGATGGGAATTTTGTCATTTAAAGGTGCGGGCTAATCTTAGATCGTCAGAATGGCTTTCTTACGTGGTCAGGCCTTCCAATTTTGTTTGAATTCTTTGAGAAAGTGACAAGGAAGATAGATGAGGGATGTCAGTGGATGCTGTCTACATGGATTTTAGGGAAGCATTTGAAAAGGCCTCACATGACAGACTTGTTAAAAAAAAGTAAAATCCTACTTGATAAAGAGTTATGTGGCGAAGTGGATCCAAAGTTAGCTTACTAACAGTAAACAAAAGGCACTGGTTGATGACTCTCCTTGTGAATAGAAAAGTGATTCTAGAGGTGCTCTGCGGGGCTCTGTGTTGGGGCCCCTGCTGTTTGTTTTATATATTAATGATCTGGACTTGAACATAGGTTGGCACAATGGGAAATTTGCAGACAACACAACAGTTGAACGTGTGGTGGATAGTATCAACGATAGCTGTTAACTACAAGTGATCTGGCTGGGTTGATGGAGTGGACAGGAAAGTAGCAGATGGAGTTCAACTTTGAGGTAATACATTGAGGGAGGTTGAGCAATAAAAGGAAATATACAATAAACAGGAACATGCTGAGAGTATTAGATGGAGCGAGAGATTTTGGTGTGCAAGTTACACATGTCCCTAAAGGGAGCAGTGCAGGTAGATACTGTCATAAAGAAGGCGTTTGGGTAGTTTCCTACAAATTCAGAGGTTATGTTACAGGGGTAAGAATAGATTGATGAAACCGTATAAGACATTGGTGATGCCACAACTGGAGTAGTGTGTGGAGTTATGCTCACCACCATGAAGAACGGAATTTCTGCGGAGAAAGCGCAGAGAAGATTTACTAGAATGTTTCCAGGGCTGGTGACTTGTAGTATGAGGAGAGGTTGGAGAGGTTGCAGTTGTTTTCCTTGGAACAAGAAGCCTGACGGGGACATGATTAGGTGTATAGAATCGTGAAAATAGAGTTAGAATAGACAGGAGGAACCTGTTTCCCTTGGTGGACAGTTTGGAAACCACCAGTCACAGATTGAAGACAAGTGGCAGAAGGAGTAGAGGGGACCTCGGTATTTCCGTTTTTCACATAGAAGATGGTGGATGCCTGGAATTTGCTTCCTGACTTGCTGGATGAGACAAAGATGCGAAACACTTTTAAAACGTACGTGGATCTGCAACTTAAGTGCTGTAAGTTGCACCGCTGTGGTCCGTGTTCTGGAAGATGCGATGAGAAAGGGTACCTGGGTCGACATGGGCCAGATGGGGCAAATACCCGCTGCTGTGCTATATCACTTCTTTGGTTCTATTGGACGATGCAGTGAGGGGCCCAATTCTGAGAAACGAAAGCAGACAGGTGATCAAGGTAACATTGGGAGTGCGTTTTTAGTACCAGTGATCTCAGCAATGTCCATTTTAAATTCGTTAAGGAAAAGTAAAAAGAAACTGATCTGCAACGAAATGAGGGTTTCAGATAGTGTGTCATGGGCACCAGACAGATTATATTGAACTAAGACAGGATCTACTCAAAGTAGCCTGGAACGACAGCATTTGTGTAAAGCTGCAGCAGAGCATTCTGGGGTGAGGAGTGTAATTTGGGTGATACTCGACAATGGAACTGATGAGAGTACATTCTGAGCATGTTAGGTATAAGACAAATGTAGAAACAACAAATCAACATCTTGGATATCTAGGGATAGTCAGAATAGAATACGAAAAAAAAAGAAAACTTTTATTTAGTGTTACATGAGAAAAATCAATGGATGTCCGAGGGAACTATAGAAAGTGATGAATGTAGAAGCATGTTAGTAGAAGAGCATTGAGGCGATACAACAAAACAGCAGCAGGTAGCAGTCGTGATAATCACAGGATATTTTATTGGTATATCAAAGGGAAGGGGATAACCAGAGAAAGAAAGGGGCCCATTAGGGACCGAGGTGGCAATTTGTGAGTTGAGCCAGAGGATATGTCAAACAAGGATGTCATATCTGTCTTCAATTTGGAGAAGTAGGATGGAGTTAGAGAATTCAGGGAGACTGCGAGAGTTTTGGGAACTTTGATACGTATGGTACTGGTGGATTGGCTGGGTTAATAGAGGACAAATCTACATATCAAGATGATCTGTATCTCAGGCTGCCGTGGGAGATAAGGGAGGAAATTAGAGGGGTCTTACCCAATTTTGTATTTTGTCTCTCGTCACAGAGGATGGACGCAAGGACTGAAGGATAGCTATATAGGTGTAATTTTCAGGAACAATACTAGAACAGAAATTAAAGACCACTAAAACTGACATCAGTGGTCGGGAACAATTGTACAACATTTTGTAGGCTTTTAGGCTGGGTCATTAAAAATCTCCCATTCTAAGATTGACAGCTTTTTAATCACTCAAGTTTCTAAAAAATGCAGAAAACTGGAGTTGATGATTATCATAACAACAATTGCTAAATTGAATGGCCGAGCAATCATGGGCTACTCCTATGTCTTATGGTCCGTATGAAATCAATCTGCTGCTAGCACAGTAATCGCAGGGGCATCAACTTTTCTCCCGTTGAAGAGACACAGAGGCTGGAATCCAATTGAGGGATTCAAGGTCTTTAGAAATCGAATAACAGAAGCCAGAAATGAGTTGCAGGCAGGAATCTAATCGGTAATTTGTAATTTTCAATGAAACGTTTTTCAAAACGCCAGTGAATACAGGACCAGGTTGTCTCATCTCCCTTGAAAGGACAATCCCTTGCTACACCCCTGATGAAAATTTCTTGCACTGCTTCTATGGTATTAATACATTTCCTGAGATAAACATTTCAAACCTGTAAAAAATACTGCAGGTGCAGTCCAATAGATTTTCTGTAGAATTTAGCAAGGCTTCATTACTCTCGTATTCAAACACTCTAATGCTCAAAGTTTTCAGTCCACGTGCATTCCGAACAGTTTGCTGCACATGTATATTAGACTTCAGCAGCTTGTAGGCATCAACACTGAGGTCTTTCTTTTACATCTATACTTTCCAACCTCTTACCTTTTAAGAAATAAAAATCTGTACATCATTTCCTCCAGCAAAGAAGGCAACCTCACATATTCCCACTTTATACGCCACCTGTTCTGAGCTTGATCATTCAGGAGGCCTTGAATCCATTTTACATCTTCGGTACAGCTTTCTCATTCATTACTTTTAGTTTTGTTGAGACGACTTGCTCAGAGTTGAGTGTGGAGTGACAAAGTCTGTGGTAATACTTGTTAAATAAGGAGCTGAGGATATTGTTTTGGTTAGTGATCAGTCAGGGCGGATATCGTGAAATAGCGGGACATTGGATCGAGGTAATGAGGTTAATTTGAAGAGCTAGTGAAAGCGCAATGACTTCCTTCTGCATCCTATAAATTCTATGATCTGAATGTAATGTGTAGAGTAATTTGCGGCGAGGGGACAGGAAACAGAATGCAGGAATGCACAGGTCATTATTCTGTTGGGAATGTATTCAGCTTTTGGTATTCGCCATTCCTGTGGGTTGTGGATGCTCTGTCACTGACCGGATTTCAGATCGGAATAAACAGATTGTCGTGTGTCAGGGAGTCACTAGATATGGAGCACGGACAGAAAACTGAATTTGAAGTCTAAAATCAGCCATGTTTTATTTTTAAACAGTGGAAAATGATGAACAAGCAGTACAGATCCCTCTTTTTCAAATTGTCCATGCCGTTTTTTTTTCACGAAACCTAACCGTTAATAAAACGAAACAACTGCCGATATTGGAGATCTGAAACAAATAAAAAAAACAGAAAATGCTGGGCAAATTCAGCAGGTCTGATGAAAAGTCGCTGTTCTCCAAGTTAACTCATTGTTTTTTTTTGTCTCCACTGATGCTGCCAGATCGACTGAGTTTCTGCAGAACGTTCTATTTTTGTTTGCAATGTATTTAGTATATTACGTTAGTTTTATTGAATCCGCAAGGACTGTGAGAAACATTATATAGGCCAAACTGGAAGAAAACTAACAATAAGGATACACGAACAGCAACTAGCCAACGAGAGATACAACCAATTCTCACTGGCCTCAATACACACGGACAAAGAAGGACACGAGTTCAACTGGGACAACACATCCATAATAGCACAAGCCAAACAGAGACATGCTGAGGAATTCCTGGAGGCCTGGCATTCCAACCGAAACTCCGTCAAAAACATATGGAACTGGACCCAATATACAAACCACTGAAAAATAGAACCGGAATTGATGACATCCACCCAAGCAAATTGACGCAGAGAAATAACAAGTGGGACAGAACACCAATGTTACCTAACAGGGTGACAAAACATCTGGAATCAAATACACCGGCTCGGCGAACAAGTCTACAACCTCAATCACAATCCGAGCGACAAATCTCAAAAACTTTTGATCGAATCTCTCAGTGGACAGACTGTACAAGATCCTCCATTGTTATATCGAAATAGAGCATTAAAATTATCCTGGCGCTTGCCAAGCTATTTACAACAGAGTCGAAGGGGGTTCAGCTCATTTTATCGTACAACATCTCTCTCAAATAATCGGGCCAGTTTCACTTCGCCTTTTAACCACTTAAGGGCTTTAAGTTAAATTTCTTCATGTGGTCATCCCATTTGTTTTTTTTGAAAATGCGTCATCAAAGGGGTATAAAAATCAATAGCACAGAACAAGGCACTCCAGTCCATTGAGTCTGAACCAGTCAAAACCAAGCACCCACATTCAGGCACTTGGCTCGATAGCTGTGTATGCATTGTCCCCGCAAGTGCACATCTAAATACCCCCTAAATAACACGAAAGTATCTGCCTTTGCCGCACTTACATTGAGTTCCGGCTTCCGGCCATCCGCTGAGTGAATCTTATTCCTCCTATCATTCTCCTGCATCTCACCTTCATTACATCATCAATATCCAACCTCAACCCTTTTCCCCACTCCGATTACTGTTCTCTCCACCAAAGGGAATAGTTCCTTCCAGTCTGTCCCAGAACATCTGTCGTGGGGTCGGAAGGAAGGTGATAATTCGAATAATGTGGTACAAACAGTCAGGGAGCAACAGAAGTAGAAATACTAAGACCAGATGGAAATAAGCACTGAAAAGAGATTTCGACGCAGTCCAATTAGAAGAAGGAAAGGTCGTTGTTATGTTTGGATGGAGAGCAAGAACACCAAAAGGGCAGCATCAAGACTTTTCCAAGACTCACACTTGTTTTATGCTGTGAATAAGCTTTAATTACAAATTTAAAAGTGTGGGACACGTGGCGAATGAAAGATAGTTATTTTGCATGAAACAGATGAGTTAATATTTCAACAACTTTAAAAGATAAAGCTCCCCAAACAGTACATGAATATTTTAAAACAAAAGGATCGTCGGCTACAGTGTTCAGTCGAATAAATGCTTATCGGAGCTGGATGAAGGATGAATTCTACATTGATGTGTTCAGAGATGTGTGCGAAAAAAATAGAAGTTGCAGACGCACGCCATAAATTCAATCGCTATCACTGATGGACTCTTTGAAAGTAGTCTCATGATGATTGCGGAGATGTTCCAAAAGGTGTTAATTGACTAGTTCACTGTGCAAACTAAATAATTGAATAAATACACGCATACTCAAATAAATGTATCAATAGATGCACGGATGGATAGACAGACAGAAAAACAAAATAAATAAATAATCCTCTTCCTGGCATTGGGTATATCAACCAAATATTTTCTGCAATGGTTTGGAGTCTATAATACGTACACTTTAAGGTCATAACATCGTAAGAAATATGAACAAGTGTCGACCGTATTGCCTCCAGAGCCTGCTCTGCCATCCAACAGGGCCATGGGTGA
>NW_025976739.1:0-7287 GCF_021869965.1 Rhincodon typus | reverse complement strand
CTTTCTTATATATTGCGGGAATGAATCTGTGGAATTCATTATTTCAAGGCGTTGTCCAGGCTGGGGCCTTAAATGCATTCAAGCTAAGGTAGGCTGACTTATGACCAGGAATGGAATCAAGAGTTATCCGGAAAAAGGCAGTAGAGATGAGGATTTCAGATTATGATTACATCGATTAGCAGAGCAGACTCAATGGGTTGGATTCCCTATTCATAATTCTACACCTTTTGGTCCCATGTTCTCCTTCGAGAAGTAAAGCGCTGGTGGAGACTTGTTCGAGATATTTCAAAATATGAACAGTCCAGGCATAGAAGTTTACGAGAATTAATGCCAATTGGTTTAATAGGTGAGCACTAGAGCAAACAGATTTAAAGTAATGTATCTAAGGGTGAGGGCGACACCATGGTAACCTTCTCTCGGTAGTGAGTTCATAGGATCTGGAATACTGGCAAAGGTTGATGAAATAAAGGTATTCGGGAGAGATGGAGGTCATTATCTGAAAGATATCAATCAGCAATGACCTTTGATGAATTGCACCTTGAAAGCCAAGAGGATAAAATAACGACATGAATAGAGAGAAAATGTGTTTCAATCACATCATAATTCTTACAGACCTGGCTAACAGAAGCAGGAATTGACATCACAATTGACATCATATTCAGAATGAGAGTTTGAAGCAGAGCATCATATGGAGAGCTCTCTATGAGAATGAAGGAGCAATAACTGTGACAACCGCTGGCTCCATTTCAATCCTGACCCCAATAGTAACCCTAACCCTTCACATTGTTTCTGATCTTTATGCAGTGTTTCACACTCTTGACCTCACTAACTTCCTCCAGGGCCTTTCGACTGCCGTCCGATTGAATGGCACTGTTCTCACGTGGGTTCATTTTCATCTGCCGTTTGCAGCCAGGGAATCAACTTCAATGTCTCACCCGCTTTTACAGCGCCTTTAACTCTGGAGGCCTCGTAACGATCGGTCTATCACCTCATCATACAATACAGAGAAATGTCATCTTGTTTTGTCGAATTTCAAATGCAGAATCAGTGTTATATCAGAGCTGGAGAGAAGTTGCAAAGCGCATAAACAACCGTGGGCTCAGGCCACGTAGTTTCCTTTTTGCGACAATATCCACATCTGTCTTCGCGTTTGGCACGGAAAGTATTTGTTCTGCCTTTGCTTCAAGGTAGCAGTAGAGGGTAAGATTTAATCTGTGCCTAACCCGTGCTGTATTTGGCCTGCAAATGTCTGATGAGAACAGTCTGTGAGGAGATTTACTGCGTTTCTAACCCCGTGTTCCACCTTTATGATAATTGTTTGGTGGATCAGCGTTGAGTCAGCTTTACTGTGGTTCTAATGCAGCGTTTTCCCTGTCGTGGCCTTATTTGATGACACTATCAAAGTGTTTAGTTTTGTTTTTCTTTATATAACTCTGCATTATACCTTCACAAGCAATGTTGATGGGAATTTTGTCATTTAAAGGTGCGGGCTAATCTTAGATCGTCAGAATGGCTTTCTTACGTGGTCAGGCCTTCCAATTTTGTTTGAATTCTTTGAGAAAGTGACAAGGAAGATAGATGAGGGATGTCAGTGGATGCTGTCTACATGGATTTTAGGGAAGCATTTGAAAAGGCCTCACATGACAGACTTGTTAAAAAAAAGTAAAATCCTACTTGATAAAGAGTTATGTGGCGAAGTGGATCCAAAGTTAGCTTACTAACAGTAAACAAAAGGCACTGGTTGATGACTCTCCTTGTGAATAGAAAAGTGATTCTAGAGGTGCTCTGCGGGGCTCTGTGTTGGGGCCCCTGCTGTTTGTTTTATATATTAATGATCTGGACTTGAACATAGGTTGGCACAATGGGAAATTTGCAGACAACACAACAGTTGAACGTGTGGTGGATAGTATCAACGATAGCTGTTAACTACAAGTGATCTGGCTGGGTTGATGGAGTGGACAGGAAAGTAGCAGATGGAGTTCAACTTTGAGGTAATACATTGAGGGAGGTTGAGCAATAAAAGGAAATATACAATAAACAGGAACATGCTGAGAGTATTAGATGGAGCGAGAGATTTTGGTGTGCAAGTTACACATGTCCCTAAAGGGAGCAGTGCAGGTAGATACTGTCATAAAGAAGGCGTTTGGGTAGTTTCCTACAAATTCAGAGGTTATGTTACAGGGGTAAGAATAGATTGATGAAACCGTATAAGACATTGGTGATGCCACAACTGGAGTAGTGTGTGGAGTTATGCTCACCACCATGAAGAACGGAATTTCTGCGGAGAAAGCGCAGAGAAGATTTACTAGAATGTTTCCAGGGCTGGTGACTTGTAGTATGAGGAGAGGTTGGAGAGGTTGCAGTTGTTTTCCTTGGAACAAGAAGCCTGACGGGGACATGATTAGGTGTATAGAATCGTGAAAATAGAGTTAGAATAGACAGGAGGAACCTGTTTCCCTTGGTGGACAGTTTGGAAACCACCAGTCACAGATTGAAGACAAGTGGCAGAAGGAGTAGAGGGGACCTCGGTATTTCCGTTTTTCACATAGAAGATGGTGGATGCCTGGAATTTGCTTCCTGACTTGCTGGATGAGACAAAGATGCGAAACACTTTTAAAACGTACGTGGATCTGCAACTTAAGTGCTGTAAGTTGCACCGCTGTGGTCCGTGTTCTGGAAGATGCGATGAGAAAGGGTACCTGGGTCGACATGGGCCAGATGGGGCAAATACCCGCTGCTGTGCTATATCACTTCTTTGGTTCTATTGGACGATGCAGTGAGGGGCCCAATTCTGAGAAACGAAAGCAGACAGGTGATCAAGGTAACATTGGGAGTGCGTTTTTAGTACCAGTGATCTCAGCAATGTCCATTTTAAATTCGTTAAGGAAAAGTAAAAAGAAACTGATCTGCAACGAAATGAGGGTTTCAGATAGTGTGTCATGGGCACCAGACAGATTATATTGAACTAAGACAGGATCTACTCAAAGTAGCCTGGAACGACAGCATTTGTGTAAAGCTGCAGCAGAGCATTCTGGGGTGAGGAGTGTAATTTGGGTGATACTCGACAATGGAACTGATGAGAGTACATTCTGAGCATGTTAGGTATAAGACAAATGTAGAAACAACAAATCAACATCTTGGATATCTAGGGATAGTCAGAATAGAATACGAAAAAAAAAGAAAACTTTTATTTAGTGTTACATGAGAAAAATCAATGGATGTCCGAGGGAACTATAGAAAGTGATGAATGTAGAAGCATGTTAGTAGAAGAGCATTGAGGCGATACAACAAAACAGCAGCAGGTAGCAGTCGTGATAATCACAGGATATTTTATTGGTATATCAAAGGGAAGGGGATAACCAGAGAAAGAAAGGGGCCCATTAGGGACCGAGGTGGCAATTTGTGAGTTGAGCCAGAGGATATGTCAAACAAGGATGTCATATCTGTCTTCAATTTGGAGAAGTAGGATGGAGTTAGAGAATTCAGGGAGACTGCGAGAGTTTTGGGAACTTTGATACGTATGGTACTGGTGGATTGGCTGGGTTAATAGAGGACAAATCTACATATCAAGATGATCTGTATCTCAGGCTGCCGTGGGAGATAAGGGAGGAAATTAGAGGGGTCTTACCCAATTTTGTATTTTGTCTCTCGTCACAGAGGATGGACGCAAGGACTGAAGGATAGCTATATAGGTGTAATTTTCAGGAACAATACTAGAACAGAAATTAAAGACCACTAAAACTGACATCAGTGGTCGGGAACAATTGTACAACATTTTGTAGGCTTTTAGGCTGGGTCATTAAAAATCTCCCATTCTAAGATTGACAGCTTTTTAATCACTCAAGTTTCTAAAAAATGCAGAAAACTGGAGTTGATGATTATCATAACAACAATTGCTAAATTGAATGGCCGAGCAATCATGGGCTACTCCTATGTCTTATGGTCCGTATGAAATCAATCTGCTGCTAGCACAGTAATCGCAGGGGCATCAACTTTTCTCCCGTTGAAGAGACACAGAGGCTGGAATCCAATTGAGGGATTCAAGGTCTTTAGAAATCGAATAACAGAAGCCAGAAATGAGTTGCAGGCAGGAATCTAATCGGTAATTTGTAATTTTCAATGAAACGTTTTTCAAAACGCCAGTGAATACAGGACCAGGTTGTCTCATCTCCCTTGAAAGGACAATCCCTTGCTACACCCCTGATGAAAATTTCTTGCACTGCTTCTATGGTATTAATACATTTCCTGAGATAAACATTTCAAACCTGTAAAAAATACTGCAGGTGCAGTCCAATAGATTTTCTGTAGAATTTAGCAAGGCTTCATTACTCTCGTATTCAAACACTCTAATGCTCAAAGTTTTCAGTCCACGTGCATTCCGAACAGTTTGCTGCACATGTATATTAGACTTCAGCAGCTTGTAGGCATCAACACTGAGGTCTTTCTTTTACATCTATACTTTCCAACCTCTTACCTTTTAAGAAATAAAAATCTGTACATCATTTCCTCCAGCAAAGAAGGCAACCTCACATATTCCCACTTTATACGCCACCTGTTCTGAGCTTGATCATTCAGGAGGCCTTGAATCCATTTTACATCTTCGGTACAGCTTTCTCATTCATTACTTTTAGTTTTGTTGAGACGACTTGCTCAGAGTTGAGTGTGGAGTGACAAAGTCTGTGGTAATACTTGTTAAATAAGGAGCTGAGGATATTGTTTTGGTTAGTGATCAGTCAGGGCGGATATCGTGAAATAGCGGGACATTGGATCGAGGTAATGAGGTTAATTTGAAGAGCTAGTGAAAGCGCAATGACTTCCTTCTGCATCCTATAAATTCTATGATCTGAATGTAATGTGTAGAGTAATTTGCGGCGAGGGGACAGGAAACAGAATGCAGGAATGCACAGGTCATTATTCTGTTGGGAATGTATTCAGCTTTTGGTATTCGCCATTCCTGTGGGTTGTGGATGCTCTGTCACTGACCGGATTTCAGATCGGAATAAACAGATTGTCGTGTGTCAGGGAGTCACTAGATATGGAGCACGGACAGAAAACTGAATTTGAAGTCTAAAATCAGCCATGTTTTATTTTTAAACAGTGGAAAATGATGAACAAGCAGTACAGATCCCTCTTTTTCAAATTGTCCATGCCGTTTTTTTTTCACGAAACCTAACCGTTAATAAAACGAAACAACTGCCGATATTGGAGATCTGAAACAAATAAAAAAAACAGAAAATGCTGGGCAAATTCAGCAGGTCTGATGAAAAGTCGCTGTTCTCCAAGTTAACTCATTGTTTTTTTTTGTCTCCACTGATGCTGCCAGATCGACTGAGTTTCTGCAGAACGTTCTATTTTTGTTTGCAATGTATTTAGTATATTACGTTAGTTTTATTGAATCCGCAAGGACTGTGAGAAACATTATATAGGCCAAACTGGAAGAAAACTAACAATAAGGATACACGAACAGCAACTAGCCAACGAGAGATACAACCAATTCTCACTGGCCTCAATACACACGGACAAAGAAGGACACGAGTTCAACTGGGACAACACATCCATAATAGCACAAGCCAAACAGAGACATGCTGAGGAATTCCTGGAGGCCTGGCATTCCAACCGAAACTCCGTCAAAAACATATGGAACTGGACCCAATATACAAACCACTGAAAAATAGAACCGGAATTGATGACATCCACCCAAGCAAATTGACGCAGAGAAATAACAAGTGGGACAGAACACCAATGTTACCTAACAGGGTGACAAAACATCTGGAATCAAATACACCGGCTCGGCGAACAAGTCTACAACCTCAATCACAATCCGAGCGACAAATCTCAAAAACTTTTGATCGAATCTCTCAGTGGACAGACTGTACAAGATCCTCCATTGTTATATCGAAATAGAGCATTAAAATTATCCTGGCGCTTGCCAAGCTATTTACAACAGAGTCGAAGGGGGTTCAGCTCATTTTATCGTACAACATCTCTCTCAAATAATCGGGCCAGTTTCACTTCGCCTTTTAACCACTTAAGGGCTTTAAGTTAAATTTCTTCATGTGGTCATCCCATTTGTTTTTTTTGAAAATGCGTCATCAAAGGGGTATAAAAATCAATAGCACAGAACAAGGCACTCCAGTCCATTGAGTCTGAACCAGTCAAAACCAAGCACCCACATTCAGGCACTTGGCTCGATAGCTGTGTATGCATTGTCCCCGCAAGTGCACATCTAAATACCCCCTAAATAACACGAAAGTATCTGCCTTTGCCGCACTTACATTGAGTTCCGGCTTCCGGCCATCCGCTGAGTGAATCTTATTCCTCCTATCATTCTCCTGCATCTCACCTTCATTACATCATCAATATCCAACCTCAACCCTTTTCCCCACTCCGATTACTGTTCTCTCCACCAAAGGGAATAGTTCCTTCCAGTCTGTCCCAGAACATCTGTCGTGGGGTCGGAAGGAAGGTGATAATTCGAATAATGTGGTACAAACAGTCAGGGAGCAACAGAAGTAGAAATACTAAGACCAGATGGAAATAAGCACTGAAAAGAGATTTCGACGCAGTCCAATTAGAAGAAGGAAAGGTCGTTGTTATGTTTGGATGGAGAGCAAGAACACCAAAAGGGCAGCATCAAGACTTTTCCAAGACTCACACTTGTTTTATGCTGTGAATAAGCTTTAATTACAAATTTAAAAGTGTGGGACACGTGGCGAATGAAAGATAGTTATTTTGCATGAAACAGATGAGTTAATATTTCAACAACTTTAAAAGATAAAGCTCCCCAAACAGTACATGAATATTTTAAAACAAAAGGATCGTCGGCTACAGTGTTCAGTCGAATAAATGCTTATCGGAGCTGGATGAAGGATGAATTCTACATTGATGTGTTCAGAGATGTGTGCGAAAAAAATAGAAGTTGCAGACGCACGCCATAAATTCAATCGCTATCACTGATGGACTCTTTGAAAGTAGTCTCATGATGATTGCGGAGATGTTCCAAAAGGTGTTAATTGACTAGTTCACTGTGCAAACTAAATAATTGAATAAATACACGCATACTCAAATAAATGTATCAATAGATGCACGGATGGATAGACAGACAGAAAAACAAAATAAATAAATAATCCTCTTCCTGGCATTGGGTATATCAACCAAATATTTTCTGCAATGGTTTGGAGTCTATAATACGTACACTTTAAGGTCATAACATCGTAAGAAATATGAACAAGTGTCGACCGTATTGCCTCCAGAGCCTGCTCTGCCATCCAACAGGGCCATGGGTGA
>NW_025976738.1:0-7288 GCF_021869965.1 Rhincodon typus | reverse complement strand
AACGTCAGCCTTCCTGCTCCTCTGATGCTGCTTGGCCTGCTGTGTTCATCCAGCTCGACACCTTGTTGTCTCATGTATTGGGTGAGTGTGTTCTCTTCTCTGTGCATCAGGTGGCGCAGTCCAGCTATATTTGTTTCTATGTGCAAACCGACCTCTCAGATGGTAGTCATAGGAACATAGGAACAAGAGTTAGCCTTTCTGCCCATTGAGTCTGCTCCGCCATTCAGTGCAATCATAGCTAATTCATGCTTCTGTCTTGCACTGTCGCCATTTCCCTCGGTGTCATTAATCTCCAGAAATCTATTGATTTCTGCCTTGATCGTACTCAAGGATTGAGCTATCACAGTCCTCTGGGTTAGAGAATTCCAATGATTTATCACCCTCTGATTGAACACGTTCCTCCTCATTTCAATCTTAAATGGCCTTCCCCGTAGCCTGAGAGTTTTAGACTCCCCACTTAGGTTACTAACTTAGCAAATCTCAGACATGAACAACATTTTTCCTCATTATCCATTTAATTTCTTTGGATCACTTCTTTTGCAAAGAAATACTGAAAACTTCGTTGGTGTGTGATATCTGGGATCTGGAAGTTGTTGCTTTACGAACAACCACCACCGTTGATCATAATCTGACAGTCTTCACAACCAGCCATTTACAGTCATGAGAGTTTTATCTTCTGCAGGATATTTTTTACTGTAGACATGATGTTTGCTCCCATAACATAAGCACTGGATGTGGGTAATGGAGTACTGACACACCTCATTGGACATCTATTAAGCTCCTGATATTTACATACATCAATATGGGCAGCACGGTGGCTCAGTGGTTAACACTCACTGGTTAGTTCAATTCCACCCACTCTGTGTGGAGTTTGCACATTCTCCCTGTGTCTGCGTGGGTTTCCTCCGGGTGCTCTGGTTTCCTCCCATAGTCCAAACATGTGCACGCTCGGTGGATTGGCCATGCTAAATTGCCCATAGTGTTTAGGGATGTGTAGATTAGGGGGATGGGTCTGGGTGGGATGTCTGAGGGTCGGTGTGGACTTGTTGGGCCGAAGGGCCTGTTTTCACAGTGTACGGATTGTATGATTGTAATATGACAGATGCTGATGTGTTATGAACTATAGCACACTTCCATCAGTGTGTCATACAGCAAGTGGCCCCAGTGGGATGGAGGCTGAGACCTTTCTACCATCAGGTCACTTGATTACAAGACAGAAGGAGGCAATCTGACCCGTCATAGCTGTGCTGGTACAGATGATAAGATACAGTGATTACATCACAAGCCTGTCTCTTAAAGGTTTATTGCATACTGTGAGACGTAACACAACATCCTCCTTTTTTGCCAAAGACCAAGAAAAAAATCTTAAACATATATATATGGTTGTACATAGGCACTTTAATGATTATACAAACTGAATTAACCATGCTAGCCATTCAAATTTCAATGTAACATTTTGGGTTTCTGACAAATCTTCCTGATCTGGTGATTATATACTCTTTCGGAGGTTTGTGTTATTCTCGATTGCTCAGGGTTGTCTTGCTGCTGGTTTCTGTTAGTCAGCACCATTGCGAAATCATCATCAGAATTTTCTTCCTCACTCTCTGCGGAAATGAGTTGGTAGTGTATGTTGGTCTAAGCTAGCTTCTGTTCCTTTTACAAATAAGTAGCACCTTCAGGAATGAATTTGTATAATCTAGGCTGGTTGCATATCTTTGAAACTTTGCTGGTATCTCGGAATCCATGACAGGATTTCTGACTCACAGTCTCTATTTGTTATGTACCTATGGTGGTTGTCTACCTGCTCGATGGTCATAGATCTCTTTCTTCTCCTCCAGCTTTGAAGAAGAGTGTCCAGTGTCTCAGAATGTTGGATAATTGGCTTTTAGGCCAGGTCATTGGCACTTGCCTTCCAAATACAAGTTGTACTGGAGTTGGTAATCCCTTGCCCATTGGTATTGTGCAAAAATGTCAGATGGCACACAACACCAGGTTATAGTCCAATAGGTTTATTTGAAATCACAAGCTTTTGGAGTTCTGCTCATTCATCATGTGAAGTGCAAAAACGTAGCAGTGCAATGTGAAAATCTTGTATTGTTGCTCGACATTTGATAAACATAGATTTGATGGTATATGTCATATATTTTGACAAGGCTGCTGGAACAAGAGTAGTGGGTGATATTGGTCACTGCCCACTTAGCACGCATGGCTTGGAGTGGGTTGTCAATGAACTGCAATCTGCTGTCAGATACTATCTGCACTAGTATGCCATAGAAGCTGTTTCAGTGATGGTTTCACTCATTGTGTTGCCAAGTTACGAAGCAATGGGAAATTGGGAGAAGTAATTTGTCACAGGGATGAAATCTTCCCTGAGCACTGTGAATACATTAATTGCTATTTTTATTTAAGGATGGAAAGTAAAACCAGGTGGATATAAAGGCTCCCTCTACTGCCAGTATTGGTATTTTGGACATGCCTCATATGCATTCATGAGTCATTGGCCATCCTGATTTAACTCTGGCCAGTACACAGATTCACATGTTAACCTTCTTGTACATTAAGTACCCATATGTCCCTGATAGCTTAGTGTGGTGCTTTTGGTACTTTGTTTGCCCTTGAGAATGACTTGCTATGGTAGACCAAAGGTCATCTCTGAAGGGCCAAATTGAAAAAATGCCCTCTGGAACTTCCCTAATGATGTCAGGCTACCCTTGGATAATCTTATTTTGCCACTCTTGTAACTGCTTATATTTGATTGTGATTGGCACAAGCCCAATTATAACAGATTTATCTTGAGAGCATCTTCAATTTAATAGTGTAGCGTATCCATGTGTAAAGCAAGAGGTATATGTTGGACTGTGTGTTTGTTTCCAAGAATCTGCAAATGAAAGCTTGGAGTCTTTTATAAGCACTTACTGCTGCTTACCATCACACTGCCATGAAATGTACCTGGAAGTGGTTTCTTGTTAAATCACCACCACTGTTGGCCGAATTGTGTTCTGCCATCATGATCTGCTGTAGATACAGTGAAGGGCTTTTTACCTTCAAAAGGGTATTTGTAGCTTATATAATAATATTTATGTTCATGCCTGTAATGTAAGAATTAACTACTTGTTACTCTTCCTGGTAAGCTTGACTCATCAACACTGGGCCTGCAACATTTCTAAAATTTTGGTCTGCAATATAATGCCAAGACAGGAATTACCTGAGACACATGCAAATTGACATAATGCAAATAAGGTGTGAGAAATGAATGTGGCTCACATACAGGTGCAGCAGGAGTGGGCTGTGTGTTGTGGAGCACTAGCATTAATACAAGGGAAAGTGGGGGCTGTAACGTGCCAACAGTCTACACCTGAACTGTGCTGGAACCAGTGTCCTAGTGAGCCTCAGAAACCGAAAAGTAGACAAGGCTTCAGAAAAAATAGTGGGGGCAAGGTGTCAAAATTACAAATCTAAAAGTAAATCAACAGATAAGGCTTGATGTTACAGAATAATAAAAGGATAAAACCAAAGGCTCTTAGCTGAATACTCATGGTATTTGAAACAAAATAAATGAACTGATGGAACAAATAAGTATGATCTGATAGCCATTACAAAGATATGGCCAGAGGATTAAATAAGTTGGAACTTGAACATGGAAGGATACGGATATTTAGAACGCACAGAAAACTAGGAAAATGTAGGTGGTTGACTCTGTTAAATAATGACGGTATTAGAACAATAAAGAGGAATGACCTAACTTCAGGAAATCAGGACATAGAGGATGTTTGGGTAGAGATGAGAAATAACAAAGGCATTGTAGGAGTATTGTACAGGCCCCTGACAGTAACAATATTTTAATGCATATATGCAACGAGATAAGATTAAGTAACAACTTCGTACTGAAGGCACTTCTAGGTTTCATCACTCATAATATGACTGAATGTTACATTTAGTTTGAGGGACAGAAGAGTGAGTCCAAGGCTGGTTCTTTGAACTTAAATAAGGGGACTTATAAGAGCATGAAAACAGAGCTGGCTAAAGTGAACTGGAAAATTAGGCAGAGTTAGATCAACAAAGATACACTGACAAGCCTTCATGGGAATATTTCAGAACACACAGAATAGGTACATTTTAATGAAAAAGAAATATCTCAAGGGAAGGACCCACCATCTATGGGTAACTGAGAAAAGTTAAAGATTAGATCAAAGTTAAATATAAAGCATATAATTTTGCAAAGGTGGATTGCATGTATGAAGATTCAACAGAAAAAAAATGACAAAAACATTGATAAGAAAATAAAAACTTGAGTACAAGGAAAAACCAACTAGAAATATATTAAAAAATCAAGAGTTTCTATAGATATTTCAAAAGAAAGGAAGTAACAAAGTAAGGGTTTGCCCGATAGATAGTGAATCCAGAGAATAAAGAATCACACAAAAAGGACATGTCAAATGAATTGAGCAGGTATTTTACATCAGTGTTCAATCTACAGGATACAAGTATTATCCCAGAAGCAGTGGTAAATTGAAAATAGAAGGCAAGAAAGAACTCAAGAAAACTGCCTTGATTTGTGTAAGTTTTCATAGATTGGAAAACAGTAATTATTTAATTCAAAAAGGGGGGGAGCCAGAAACAGAGAAAACTACAGGTCAGTTGGCTTAACATTTGTCATAGGTAAAATGTAAGAAGCTTTATGAAAGACATTATAGCATGATAGATCAAGAAATTCAAGGTTATCAGACAGAGTCAGTGTGGTTTTGTGAAAGGGAAATCATGTTTAATCAATTTACTGGAGTCCCTTGAAGAAGAAGCATGTGCTGTGGATAAAGGGGAATAAATAGATGTACTGTGCTTAGATTTCTGGAAAGCATTGGATAAGGTGCCACATCAAACAATATTGCAAAAAACAAAAGCTCAGAATGCACCGGGTAACATATTGGCATGGATAGAAGTGAACAGGAAACAGAAGGTAACCTAAATGGGTCTCTTTTCTAGTTGACTTTTTATGATGTTACAAATGGAGTGCTCCAGGAGTCAATGCTGGGGCATCAACTTTTACAATTCATATCAATGCCTTAAATAAAGGGACCAAAAATCTTGTTGCTAAATTTGCTGACGACATAAAATTAAGTAGGAAAATAAGCTGTGAGGAGCACACAAGGAGGCTACAACGAGCTATATAGAGAGGTTAGCTGAGTGGGCAAAAATCTGACAAATGGATTATAATGCAAGAAAATGTGAAACTGTATGTTTGTATTAAAAATAAAATAATATCTAAAGTCTGAGAGTTTGCAGCACTCTGACATGCAGAAGGATCTGAATGTGTTCATACATGAATCACGAGGTTAGTATGCAGGTACAACAAGTAAAAAAAATGGAGATTATTCTTCAGTTAAATCGGCTTTTGTAAAATCATATCTGTATACTGTTTATAGTAATTGTCTCCTTATTTAAGGAAGGATATAAATGTGTTGGAAACAGTTCAGAGAAGGTTTCTTAGACATAGCTGAAATGGATGTTTTGTTTTATGAGGAAAGATTGGACAAGCTCAGTTTATATCCACTTGAATTTAGAAGAGTAAGGAGCAACTTGATTGAAAAATCTACAATCTTTAGGGTACTTGACGGGGTGGACGTGGAAATGGCATTTCCTGTAGTGAGAGAATCTAGAACTGTTTAAAAATAAAGGATCACCCATTTAAGACAGAGGTGAGGAAACATTTTAGCACAGAGCGTTCGAAGTCTTTCGAACTTTCTTTCTCAAAAGGTGGTGGAAGCAGGGTCCTTGAATGTTTTTACGGTTAAGGTAGTTAAGTTATTCATAAGGAAGAGGGTGAAAGGTTATCAGGGTAAAACAAAATGTAACATGATCATTAGCCACGATCTTATTGGGCAGTGGAGCAGACTCAAGGGACCAAGTGGCCTACTTCTGCTCTTACATTTTCATTCATGTTATCTCTGTACATATGCGTACGTGCACATGTGTATATGTGTATGCACATGTGTATGTATCAATGTGTGCGTGTGTGTCTGTGTATGCACATGTGTGTGTCTGTGTTTCTATGTGTGTGTATTTGCTCGTGTGTGCGTCTGTGCATGTCTGCATACACAAATGTTTGCCGGTATGTATATATGCACATTTGTGCGTGGCTGTGTGGGTATGCACACTTGTATGTGTCTGTGTATCTATGTATGTATGCACACATGTGTATGTCTGTGTGTATATGTGCACATGTGTCTGAATGTGTGCACATGTGCGTATGTATGTACGTGCATGCTTGCGTGTGCATGTGCACACGTGTTATATTGCTCAATGGCCGAATGCTTTATGTCGAGTTTTTATCATGTTCCCAGTGTTGGCAGGTAATAAACCTGTTCTTTTTTAACCCAAGAAAACCTTGTAATTGATCCCTTACTGTGGCAGTAGAAATGAATTCACTATGTCTTAATTGAAGAAAAGACATAACCACCTGCAAAAACAATTAAAACCTTTATTGTAACCAATTGGGGAGTGAAAATATGAGATACGATTTATCCCTCCATGCCAACTTGTAACTAAATGCTTTTCTAGCTTCCAGTTAAATGTGTCTATACAGAATAATGCAAATATATTTTCATACACATAAATACACGCAAACGAAGAGAGATTACTTCAAACAAATCATGTTAAACATGTAACTCCGAAACTCGATACTTGGAATATGGCCCATGTTATCATGTGTGTAACTAACATTTCCAAGGGTGCTTTGACTGAAGTCAGTCTATGCCTAATCTTTATCCCCTTCAGATGAGATACATCACCTTGAGAAATAGGGGGAGTTACGTGGTCTGGAAAACCAGCAAAAAAGCATCAGGCTGTACTGCATAGTTAGAACTATGTGGAAACCACTGAAATGAAGACTGTCCTCACAATGTTTCTTGACAATGATGGGGAACTTTCAAACGTTTGTACCAGATGCTGACACAGTGACACAACTGTTGAGTGTAGAGGAAACATTCTGTACATGTTCCCATACCATTCATAACAAAGGTTAGTGCTTTATGAAGGGACACGCACAGCCGAGCATTTAGTTTGGCAAACTTAGACTTCATCACCCAGAGTGGCTAGAATATGCCAGCTGTTTCAGGAAGTGGTTGTGGCAAAGGACAACATTGCATTTAAGAGGGAGGTGAATAAACACATAAGGGAGAAAGGAATAGAGCTGGATGAACACAGCAGGCCAAGCAGCATCATAGGAGCAGGAAGGCTGACGTTTCAGGATGAAGGGTCTAGGCCCGAAACGTCAGCTTTCCTGCTCCTCTGA